>NW_023665759.1:104089-116707 GCF_001649575.2 Kryptolebias marmoratus | reverse complement strand
CTTGTTTCCACAGCCCGGTTCTATGTGAGACAGTAGAGCTGTTCTCAGATCAGTTCCCACTGCAGCACTGAGAGTCATCTCCACTTCTTCTGATTCCTCTGTCAGTCACTGCTGGATGAAGCTCTCCTCTCCTCTCCACCTCCCAGAAGCAGTCCAGGCAAAGTCTCTCTGCATACAAGCTGCTGCTGCTTCAGCCTCTGTGGATCATCAGGACACAGCTCATCTCCTCCCAGAAACACACCATCATCTTCAGTGGCTCCTTCACAAAGGTCATCACCTCCATCTGTTAGATCGTTCGGTACCGTTAGTTTTAGTTTTAGCTTAGTTTAGTTCTGTACATTTAGTCATGCTTAGATTTAGTCTCAACTTGACATGTCATTAAAATCTAATAAATATACATCATATAAATTGGCTGATATGCAGTTTAAATATTCACAATACAATATTTCAGTCAAAAGAAAATAGCAGCAGAACCAGTTCAAAGTGCAAAAACAAGTTATTTTAGAAACTATATTTTAATTTCATCTATATTTTCTTTCAATAGCCAGTAGGGCTTCATTTAGTGAATCAGCAGCAGTGCTGCAACAGGCAGCTACACAACCACTCATTAAAATCAATGAAGATTACAGACACGCTTCGTTTGTCGTGAAAAAAGCAGTTTTCAAATGTAAAGTATTGAAATAATTATTGTTTCATTCTACTGTATGAATACTATTAAACTTTACCCCGAATTCAACAAGTCATAACAAAAGACATTTGAACAGACAAATATCTCCTGCAATGACTTTGGAACGCGAAAAGACCTAAACTGTGCATTTAAAATCGTACTGTTTTGGTTGGATGCGGGCTGAGCCAGAGGGTGGATGTAGGATGCAAAGGGGGCGGGGCTAAAGAGCACTCTGGAGAATCGGGACACACTACCACTCAACCCTTCAGCATAAACACATTAAAACAGAGGGGCAGCTGAAGGGAGCAGAGCTGCAGGTCGGTTTAAGTTTGGTGTTTGATAGTTTTATATTGATTCTTTGTGACACTTACTGCACATTTGTTCAAACTACAGGAGCCTTTTATTGGGACCCAAGTTGTGGTGAACGGGGCGTTTGTGTGAGGTATAAATGGCAGAATTGGTGAGTGTTTGGTTGTAGTGCTAAAGTTAGCTTAGCTGTTAGCTGAAACTTCAATAATTCAAATAGTTTAGTTTGAAACAAGTTAAAACAACTTTCAGTTGGATCAATGTTTTTCAGAGTTCAGAGTCTTTAAAAGTATTTTTTGTTTTTTCTAAACTTACAGTTTTATTCTTTATTCAGATTGAGGAACTGCAGTTTGTCAGAGATCAGCTGTTCTTCTCTGGGCTCAGCTCTGAAATCCAACCCCTCCTATCTAGAGGAGAACTGAGACCTGTGTAGCAACAACCTGCAGAATTCAGGAGTGAAGCAGCTGTGTGGTTTTTCTGGAGGAGGTCAGAGATGAAGCAGCAAAAACTCTTGGAGAGAGAGGTACATCTTCTCGAAGCAATATCTGCTCTACCTCATAAAAAATATTGATCTGAGTATTCAGGGGATTCTGTTGAGACATTTGGTAACTGGGAAAGCTGTGTCCAAGAGGTAACTTAGGCCGCATCTGTTTGCAGATCCGGTCCCTGGTGCAGCAGAGAGGGGAGCAGGACCGTCGCATGCTGGTCCTCGAGAAGGAGCTGAAGAAGGTGAAGGCCAAGCTGCAGACTGCAGTGAGGGAGAAGGCGAGCCTCACCGCCAGTGTGATCACGCTCAAAAGACAGCAAGCAGAGCTCAAGAAAATTAACAAGTTTCTGAAAAACAAGGTGTGTTCTTATTGCTGTATTTGGGTCCTGATCTTTTGGCTTTAAAGTGTTTGGTTTTTTCCTTTTAAGTTGTAAAAGTCTTTCTGCGCATGCGTAACTTAACAGTACCCCGTGAAAAATGTCCCTGTATGTTCGTTAGGTTTATTCTCACACTACAAAAAAGAGAATCAATTCCCTCACGATGGATGTTTTTATAGCACCAGGTGAACATATATTTACTAAATTACAGTTAGTGTCTCAAGGTTAGTCAAGTTTTTTGCCGTCTCGCTCTTGCAGTTACAGCGGTTGTAAGTGGAAAGGAATTGTCATAAATGACAGAAAAGCAGTTTGTATTGTTAGTGAAATCTCACTTTTGATTAACAAGGGACCGGGGGGGGGGGGTAAATTTGGGACTGTCCTGCCCAATGCAGGACGGTTGGCAAGTATGCTCTATCCCTCTTGGCTGTATTCCAGTCTCCTTGGCACAGTAGACTGGCCGAAGTATAGATCCTGTCCTACCCTTAATTTTCCTGCTTATTGTATAATAAATCTTGACAGCCTAGATCTTGAGGGAATTCAGAAAAGCTAGCTTACCTGTTTTCTCAGGGCAGCAGAGCAGCTGATGGTTGTGGATGAGAAGGGACATAGATGACGTGGTGTCCCTGCATGCTTACAGGTCAGACAAACAGCACTGGGATAAAGTTAAGAGCGCAGCCACTGTGAAGTAAAACTATAATATAGACACTTCTTACCAGTTAGAATCATGTATTTATGTTCTGTAATTCTATTGATTGTATTAACCTGAGGATGAGTGTAACTCTGCACTGGTGAGGTCATGTGAGTTTGTAGTGTACGTGACTGCCCGTACCAACTACGAAGATAACAAAGTCTGGAGGAGTCAACTAATTAGAAACTGAAACCCACTCGAAGAAAACCACCTGCAGAAGATGGAGAAAAACAAGTCCATATACAGGGTTCCGGAAAGATGACCGAAGGAGGATGGGCCAGTTCTTTGTTCAGGTTAAAATGCTATGTTTTAGTGGTTTAGCTCAGACATCTTCTGGTGTTCCTGCTGTGAGCTGGTAAGGAGTGTCTCCCTTAGTACTAAGGTTAATAAATCTTTTAAACTGAAGATATTGTTTCTGACCATTTTTGACTCCTGGTTTCTCTGTGCATTTTCCGGTCCGTCGTGAGGAAAGGTTTTTTAAAGTTTGAGTTTCATTTAGGTAATATTTTGTCGCCTCAACAAAGGGAGACAGACAAACTGTGATTCTGTTTCCAGTAATCCTTCTCTAAAAAAATATTGATAACCTAGTTCATCAACAAAGTCCTCACTGTCTGTCCCAGACTTTTTTATTATTATTATTATTATTATTTTTATCTCCATCTCTGCCTCTGAGCTTCTGACTGCAGCTCCACCATCTCATGGTCTGATCCTCCAACACAAGCTGGAGCTCCACCTTCAAAAATCGACTCATTTTTTTGACTCAAACACAATAAAATTGACTAAATTTAACACTAAACACACCAAACTACACCCTAACTATAAAATCCAAACACGATAAATATCACAAAACTCATAACTCATTCCCGCGCTCGCGTTTTTTTTTTTGGCGTCGCCAAACTTCCTTTAATTTTTGCGTCTCTTTCTTCTCTTTCCAATAGATTTTTGTTCGTTTGACAGATTACTTTGAGCCTCCATCAGATTGGAGAAAAGGGGGTGTTTTTTTCATTCGGCTGGGTAGGGGGTGAAATCGGACGTAGGAGGGGGATTTTTCTCCCGCTGCAAATATGACAATGATTTTCAAAAAAAAAATGTATTGTGAATAATTTATCATAACTCTGGTATTCCTTGGCCTATCGAGATAATTTGAAAACTGGTGTAAAGCTTGAAGTCTGGACTTTCGACACAAATTAAATCAAAATCTCTGAGAGGGCGGATCTTTCCTGCTAGAGCGTTTTAAATCGGTCATGTGACTTGGATGCACCGGCGCGTCCGTCGACTCAGAAGAGTTAAAATTGAGGCAATGGTGCATTTTTCAGCTGGACAACGACCCAAACAATATGGCCAAGATATCAAAGGAGTGGCTTCAGAACCACTCTGTGAATGTCCTGGATGGGTCAAGCCAAAGTCCATACTTGAGTTTGATTGAACTTCTTTGGAGAGATCTGAAAATGACTCTGCACAGACATCCCCCCTCCAACCTGATTGAGTTTGAGAACAATGACAAACAAGAATAGAATCAGTGAAAATACCTATATTTTAAACTTCACGATAAAGGTTGTGAATACTTCTGTAAATGTAATTTCTTTGTAATTCTGTTTTTAGTTAGTTTGCAAAAATAACACACTTTTTTACACATTGTGTCATAATAGGACATTTGTGTTTTGAATCTTGAGGAAAGAGATTAATACAATTTGGAAAAATGTTACATACATACACATAGCCAAATGTGGGAAAACTAAAGAGCTGTGAATACTTTCCAGACTCACTGTATATATGGATAAAACGGTGTTATCCAGAGATGTTCACATAACTTTTTACAAATCTAAGTCTCTGTTTAGTGAAAATAACATTTTCCCATTAAATCCACAACATCTAGTGAGTGTCTAAATCTGCATCACTGTAGGTTGGGATTTAGTTGGGTAAGGTTTGTCTGTACTCCTAAACTATTACATTTGCATATGATAATTATCTTTTAATCTCCCAATATTTATTAACTAAATTTTCAATCATTCAACATTTAAATTACAATCCAAAAATATGCTATGGTTAGTAATGTCACATATCATTAGGCCACTGATATTTTTAGTCTTGATATTATTAATTCTCTTACATCCTTCAGTATACTATAAAACAATAGATTAAAGATTAACTTTGTTAAAATTATTCATCCAACAGCCAGCTACAGATATAGCACATCTAAAATAATTAGTGTTTAGCCAGATTTGCATTCAATAAAGTAACATATCTTTAGGAACATTGTTACCTAACACACATTTTCCTGACAAAAACCTTTATTACAGGGACCCACATACGCTGGCCAATCAGCATGCCTAAAAATATACACAGTGTGAATTATTAATGAGCTAGTGCAGTACCTAAAGCTAGCAGCAGGGGCACTATAGTGATACACAGGTTACACACAAATGTCATGTAATTGTGATTTATTGGGACTTTGCCTGATATTTGTAATTTAGGCCTTTGGCATCCATCCAAACACCCTCCAATCAGTTCTACATTGCAAGAATTATAAGGACATCGGCACTGTCCCACTAGTTCAAAATGTCCTGTTAGTGTTGTGTGTATTCAGGCAAAATGTCCAGTTAATTCACCTGTACAAACACACACACTAAGACAGCCTTTCTACCATCTTGAAACATACACACATTCCCATACTCATACCAGCTTTTGCCTTTTTTTTCCTCCCTCTTTCTCTCACTGCAACCCCCCTTCCCTCTTTCTCTATCTTAGTTAGAGATTATTACATCGGCCATTTTTAGCGGGCCTCTGGTTTTATTTAGAAATTTGGTACTGTTTAGTTTACTCATGTTTTTAGCTTCCTGTACACTTAGTTTAGTTCTGTACTTTTAGTCATGTTTAGATCTTTTTAGTTTAGCTACTATTTTGCTCATGTCTGGTTTTTAGATTATCCTATATGTTGCGGGAGCAGTGTGGTAAAAATGGGTAACTTAAATTTAAGAGCACTATTTTAACCCAGATAAAATTGAATGCAATGACTCCACTAAAAAAAGTTACCTTTAAGGCACACAGGCCCGCTACAGATGAGGTTTGAGACAATCTCCCAATTCAAGAAGTTATTTATTACAACATTGTTTCACTTAATTAAAAACATACTAGCTTAAAACCACTCACACGTTAAACGACACAGTTCTAGCTCAACTCAAAGTTAGGAGTGCAATTCAGGGTGTTGTCCTAAAAACAAGAAACACGGCAAACTGAAACAGCAAAAAAGAGAAAATCATGCACCAAACCAGAAATTGTACCACCACCCAGAAAGTCCACTACCAACACCACGAGCTGGCCATTCCTGTCAAAAATAAAAGAACCATTCAAATTACAAACAATACTAGTACACAGTTCAGTCCACGACCCACCAAGCAGCAATAGTCCAAATTAAGGTCCGTCCTGGGAGAAACCGATCCACTGTAGCAGACGCCACGCAGAGCAGCACTAGAAGAATTAGTCCGAGCTGGTCGCCAATCAGCCCAAATCAGCCACCCTGGACGAGTGATAGCAGCCAGCATTTACACCAACCAGGACGGCCGGCATGAAGCCAGTAAACAGGACGACAGGTAGGCAGCCAACAGATTATCCCGGTAACAGCCGGCCAAGGACAAACAGCAGCAGCTATCGAAAATAAATGTTAAAAATGAAATTTGAAAGCATGCAAAAAAAACTAGCTCTTCACTTACCACTGAGCTCTTTATGTAGTGCCTCTGACAGGAAGGAGGAAACGGGGAGCGTGTACAGGTGACCTGGGTATACAACAGAAGCTAAGCTAAAGCTAAGCTAACAAACATCAAGTGTGGGAAGATTCTTACCACAAGGACGATGAATCGGCAATCAGAGCGTCGTTAAGCGCATTCTTTGAGCGCGCATTAGTTTGCGACAGGCGTACAGCACCAACAAACGCCAAGGTCTGAACCGGAAGGAAACCAATGTGACGTCCCAGGTGAAGGCGGGCCCTTTATATACTGGCAGCCAGCGTCACAACCAATTAGATTCAGGCACTTGTATGGTGCGTTCAAAACCTACAGGGCATACTGCCACATATATTCCATTTAGATTATACATGATTCTTTTAGAATATACATGATTGATGTATTCTCCTTTTTTTGTGTTTCATTGTATTTCATGTTTAGATATGTTTAGTTTATCTGATTTAGATTATTTGACTATCTCAGCTCATGCTTAGATATGTCTGTTTTAGTGATTCTGTTTAGATTATCCTGTTTCATTTAGATAATACATGATTAATTTAGAATACATCATTGTTGTATTTTTCTTTTCTTTTTTGTGTTTCATTCATTGTTTTTGTTTTTGTTTTTGTTTCTGTTGTAAAGCACTTTGGATCACCATGTTGCTTAAAAGTGCTATATAAATAAATCTCACTTCACTTCACTCACCAAACACAGAGGAAGCACCTTTTATTTATTTATTTTTTTTCATGTAGCGTTCTCAGAAACAGTTTTGTTTATGCGTTTTAAAAATTCATCTTTCAAAGTAAATGTTATCTATACTACACATACGTGTTTCCAATTGTTTTAAAAATATTCTGTGGCAAGGCTTTTATGCAGTTAACTACACAGAGATTATGTGTTCTCTTACTAATCTTTCCTATATTTTCTAACTTTTTAAAGATTTGTTGAAGGACTAAACACCTTTGGTCTCCTTGATGTTATGAGGAACCACCTTGACATATTAAAGGGGACCTATTATGCTTCCTTGAACAAGTTAGGATATGTCTGTTGACTATACAAAACATGTTGATTACATTTAATTCACAAAATCATTCTCAGATATTGAGATTTTTAAAGATCAGTTCTGCCTGTTTTGAGCTCATTTCAGAATGAGCGGTTTTAGGGTTATATCACTATTATGCAAATTAGCTGCTGTTGGCCACACCCTCCCAACACTCGACACCCACTAGCGCACTACATCAAAAAACATAAAATCTCACAAAAGGATTAAATGCTGTGCATCTGATACACGTTTACATCGTTATTAATTCAAACTCTGAGGATTCTGATTTAGGGACAGGGGCACTTAGCAGTTCATATCTGACATTTGTCAAGTAGGAGAGAGGCAATAAGTGGGTCGGAAACTTGACTGGTAGCGGGTTGACACAGCGGCAATATAAACACATGTTCTATATTGCAGCCAACAACATAACATTTTCCTTTTCAAGCAGACATTGTTCAGCGGTAAAACCAGCAGAACAAACATGACGGTCTCCCTGTAATGAAGTGGGTTGAGCTCCACTTGGGTTGCTAGGTAATAGCAATTGTGATGCAAAAAAACCAAGGTTTTCGAAATAGGTCGTTTTGCAGACACCATAAAACATTTACATACTACTAAAAAACAGCTTGGTGGTTGTTTTTGGTTTTTTTGAACTTGGACTGTTTCTTGAAGCAGTAGATACCCAAATGGAAGTACAAAGACATGCAAAACTTACAGTGGAGCATTAAGCCTGATACCCAGTCATTGTCACTTTGATTCACACCTTCATGCATGAGACCAAAGCATCTCTTTTTGTCTCTCGTCAAACATCCTGATCAGAAAAAATGACTGAGCCCAGAATAAAGAAACAAAGGCAAAGTGGAGTTTTTTGGAAGCACAAAGCAGCAGGAGCATCATAACCGACTCAGGTAGGAACATGCTGTAGACCACAACTCCGTTATTTGGGGGCCGCTTTCCTGCATGTGTGCTTGCTTTAAAACACCTGGTTTAAATAAATGGCTTGTTGACATGCTTCTGGACAACTTGATGATTTGGTGAGGAGGTAATTAAACCATTTCAATCAGGCATGTTGGAACAGAAAAACCTAAAACTTCCAGGACAGCGGCCCTCTAGGCCTGGAGTTTGACACCCTTTGCTGTAGACTGATTCAACATCTGCCAACAGGTGTCCGGGGACAGGAGGTGGACTCAGGAGCCTACCTGAGACAGGGGGTGGACTAAACGAGTGCTGAAACTCTGTTAGTCAATGAGCTGCAGGACAGAAATGTGACAACAGAGTTCAGTTGGACTCTGACAAGAACAGACTCGTCAACGAGTTTCTTTCCTCCATTACGTCACTTCTGAGAAATCGTTCCAGGCAGTTTACCTCCAGCTCAGGTGTTCCAACAAAGCTGCAGAGCCTCATTCTTCAGGTGGGAGTGACCCACTGAGGAACTGAGAGTGTGGCCTGTTTTTAACTTATTTCCTCCTCACATTCTGTACAGTTCTCCTGTTTTCAGGGTCAAACAAGAGCAACCTCCACTAATTATCCAGAATAAAGAAACTTCACTTCTTTTATTGTTTGTAGAAAATGATGCATGTTGCTCCATGTCCTTTTATCATAGCTAGTGGATGTCTCTTCAAGTATGAACACTTATGATTTAAACTTTTTGGACTTGTTTAATGGCTCTGGTGCCGCGGAACTCTCAGTCTCCTGTGCTGCTCCCGTGGACCCCTCAGCATCCTGTGCGTCAGCAGTGCGACGCCACCACAGCTTCGCCGGTGGGTCAGCAGGCCGACGCCACCACAGCTTCGCCGGTGGGTCAGCAGGCCGACGCCGCCACAGCTTCTCTGGTGGGTCAGCAGGCCAACACCACCATAGTCTCTGCAAAGCCTCCAGCGTCTACCAAGTCTGCTATGTCTGCCAAGCCTGCCATGCCTGCAGTCGACGCTCCTCGCCAGGCCGCTCCAGAAAGTGTTGTGATCAACGCCTCACCGCCAGCCTTCATCTCAGTGGGGGTCAGGGACGATGCTTCACCACCTGCCAGCGTCTAAGTGGGGGTCGGGGACGACGCCTCACCGCCAGCATTCGTCTCAGTGGGGGTCAGGGGGGACGCCTCACCACCTGCCAGCGTCTAAGTGGGGGTAGGGGACGACGCCTCACCACCTGACAGGGTCTCAGTACTTTCTGAAAGTAATCACTGAATGAACATGTCCAACTGAGTAACTTTTAGAGTCAACACAGTTCAGGATGGCTGCCACATCAAAACAATCATAGCAACCACATACATTACTTTAAATCAGTCAGTTTTACAGATATTGAGGTAAAATTATGAGTGACAGTAGGTGAGAGTAATTACCACCACTTACTCTGAGTGCTACACATTGCACTACATCTTTACTTAAAACTTTGGCATGAACATTTCAACACTATTTAATAGTTAGCAAAATAGTCAACACTGTGTATCTATTAGCATAATATCTTATTCACCACTCAAATCTTTTAAAATAAAAATCTCATTAATTACTGGATGTACATCTATAAGTGACAAACTTTTGGGGTCAACCCAATTCAAGATGGCAGCCTCAACCAATTGACCTTTACCAACAAATGAATGGCTATACCTCAGTCAGTTTTACAGATATAGAGCTAAATTTGGTGAGGTAGTAGCTGAGAGTCACATTTTGTGAGATATCACGAGATTGAACACAAAGTCATTTACAAGGTTTGACCAAAACATTTAAAACTCTGTCCCTTCTTAACAAAAGACAATTTTTGTTTAAATTTTGGCATGAAAGGCTACAGGTGAGGTTTTCTTAAGGAATAATAGGCCTTTCTTTATACAATTTTTAAAAAATAAAACCAACTCGATCTATTTTGGTTGTCCAACATGAGACTGGTGCAGCAGCAGTGCAATGAAATGTCCCTCGCTAACTATATATGAGTGTTGTTGTGCTCATTTTGAAATTTGAAACAGGGGAAAACTGGAGAAACAGTATAACGCTGAAAGAATCTTAAGCATTAATTAATTTATTTAAGGACAGCCATTGTCTAAAAAAAGGAAGCATTATGTTTCTTGACAACAGAAAAAAAACATTGAGAAACAGCAGAGCAACACCATATACACTCCTGGCATGTGGCAGCAAGGCAACAGTTTGCCAGCATTTTAAAGAGTGCATCATGCAAGGTTTGTGCCCATCTCATTTCTTTTTATTCTACACAGATGGCGTCACATACAAAAACTGGCCTCTCATTACCTGTGGAGGTGTTTCTGCTGGTCATGTGCCTCTCAGTTTGTATGAGCAGTCACGTTCTATTGAACAGGTACCTGGTAAAACTGAAGGGGCAGCAGGGAGGGCTCCTTTCTACAGCCTTCTGAACTCAATGAATCTACATCTACAACTCATTAACATTTGGAGTCAACCTAATTCAAGATGGCTGCCACAGCTAACTGACATCAGCCACCACAAAAATTGTTTTACTCAGAAATCTATACAGATATTGAAGTAAATTTTGTGTAGTAGTAGCTGATGTATACTAGCCCATGATATACTTTGAGCACTAATCCATCTGGTGAGATCTCACATCATCACATGAGATACAGCAGATAACCTGATTTACAAGGTTGGACCAAAGCATCTACAACTCACTTTTCACCACCACTTTTCAGCAAAAGATTATTTCACTTTAAAACTTTCACATTAAAGGTGGTGGCCATATGCATTTCTTCAAGAAAAATATTTAGTTGTGATGTTATCACACCAAAACAGAACATTAAAGGTTAAAGCATTCAGTAAAAAACCTTTTGTCTCACCTTCTTATTCTGTAGAGATAATCTGCATGGGATTGGAAAGTAAATAAATTTTCTACATTAGTTCCCGGGTATTTAAAAGGCGTAACCTGCTCTTTTTTTATAGTCAAAGGCCTGAATGCAGGCCCTGTACAGCCTTTTTTCACTTCCCCTCTCAGATCCAGCTGCTTGGTCTCACTAATACTGAGGTTTAAAAAGCTGCTGTCAAACCAAGTGACAAGGTGGTCAAAATAATGAGACTCGGAGGGTTAATAACGTCCTGTAGGCAAGCAGTCAGGGTCATATAATCAGGTACTTTATTCAGGAAGAGTCTTTTGTCTTATGGTTTATCTTATTTCTTTATATTAGTATTAAGAGATTTTAAAAGAAGATAGGGCTAAACTGTGTTGAAGGCAGATGACAGATTCATAAAAAGTATGCAAACCTGATTTAGCTTTGTCTAAATGACTAAAGTATTTTTATTATCATGGCTGCTAAAAGTACTGTATACATGGAGATGTGAGATTTTAGCCACAGGTAGTCTTTGTACAGCCCAAAGTGTGTCTGAATGTGCAGAAAATAATTTAGAAAGTATTTTATTGAAGGACAACAACAAACAGTGTTGAAGATTTTTGCCAACAGCAACAGGACTGTAGCATAAAGAATATTCTGATATCTTCTTCTTTCTGTCTGTTGTCACTTTGTTAAGGTGTGTTTTCTTTCCTTAATGAGGAAATAGAAAAAGAAAAACATTCCTAAGAAGTGAAAATTCAGGTTCTCCAGGTCCTGAGGATCAGCAGCAGCCTGTTGCTGTGAGTCATTCTGTGTTTTCAGCAGCAGAGATCGGGCTCAGCTCCGTCAGCAGCATCCAGCTACTCTGAGCCGACTCTTGGATCTGAGAGGAAAACTGTGTTTGTCGTCTGTCAGCGTCTCTGCTCTGAGTCTGTCACAGATCGGATGCTTTGTCTCTGAAACTGGAAACAGACGTGTTGCTGCAGTTTATCTCTTTGACAGAAACTTTGTTGATCCCTGCAGGGAAACAGCTTCGTACCATCACCCAACAAGGCAAGGTAACTTTATCTATATTGCAAATTTCATACACATTGTAACACAATGTACTTCCCATAAAAACAAAAATTAATAAAAACACAAATACAAAATCAAATTTTAAAATGATATTGAATGCGATAAAAATTATTAACCTTTAAAAGATCTCAATTATAGTCATGAGAATAAAAATAATTATAACCTGGATTTAAAAACACACATTTGGGGCTATCATCAGATTTGTTGGTAATTTCTTCCATTTGTGTGAGACATACCAACTAAAAGCTGCTTTATTAGGCCCGAGCAGCGACAGCACTGCGAAGGCCTATTGGATCTGTACTGTTTCTTATTAGGCCCGAGCAGCGACAGCGCTGCGAAGGCCTATTGGATCTGTACTGTTTCTTATTAGGCCCGAGCAGCGACAGCGCTGCGAAGGCCTATTGGATCTGTACTGTTTCTTATTATTATTATTAGGCCCGAGCAGCGACAGCGCTGCGAAGGCCTATTGTATTTCGTGGA
>NW_023665759.1:96532-102573 GCF_001649575.2 Kryptolebias marmoratus | reverse complement strand
TGTTGGAGGTTGTCCTTTCTTCTCTTTTACTCATACTAATTTAAGCCTGTGTCAGATGACAGAACAACATGATGCAGAATCCTGCTCTCAGCACTGACTGGTGCCTGAATGATGTAGGCGTGACCGAATGGCGAACGCCAATCCCTCGCCGTTTGCATACGGTTGGCTCTAAATCACACATGCATTATCTGATTTGCACCAAACTGGATATGAATGATCTGTGTTAACCTCTGAGGAGGCCAATAGTATTATACTGTAATTTGACTCCAGTGCGCCCCCTATAATAGTCGAAGAGTTATATTTCCCTGATACCTCATCCGATCTGCATGACATTTTTTGTGCATCACCAGTGAGCACTGTTGCACACATTAGTGTGGTACTTTAATTACAACACTTAAGCCCCGCCCACTAAGGATTTTTGGGTGACTGTAACTCTGAAATGGTGCACAGTAGGTAGCTCAAACTTTACAACGTGACTCCCCATGGCTCAACTATCAGCCTTAACTTCAAGTCAACAAGGTCAAAGGTCACGAGAGCCCATGTGCTCTAACTTTTCAACCGTTAGACGTAGAAAGGTCAAACCTCACACCATGGCACAGGACTGGTATTGATCCTGACTGAAGGCAATTTGGGACATTTGCTGTAAAAGCCACCTAGTGGACGGTGCAGGAAAGGCGCGAGAGCATAGACTGCGGTTGCCAGAGCTCCCGCGATTGCAAGAGCTCCCACGGTCACCATAGGCCGAAGCGGCGCTGAGCTGCGAGGGCCGTCCAACGCTGCTTGCAGCTTTAATTATATTTGGTTTGAACTCTGGGTTCCACTATTTGACCTGAGCCCCCAGATCTTAGAGCTCTGCTGGGTTTATATTTCACTCATGTAATATGGACCAAAAACATTTAATGATTTGAAAACCAACAATAGAACTTTGAAATCTATTCTATGGCTGTTTGGGAGCCAGTATGAAAACTTTAAAACTGGAGTAGTTTGCTCAGATCTCTCAGTTCTAGTCAAAACCCGAGCTGCATCATTTTGAATAACCTGCAACTGTTTAATGCTCCTTTGGTGAAGTCCCGTTAGAAGACCATTACAATAATCCAGCCTACTGGATGTAAAATTATGGAAGAGCTTCTCCTAATCTGTTTTAGATATAAAGGTTTTCAATCTAGATATGTTGTTTAGCTGGAAAAGTCTGTATATGATATGACACTGATATTTTTGTTTATGTACCTTTTCTTAATAGACATGGACGTTAACTGAGTATCTTGAATGATCTGTAAGATCAAAAGACAGACATGATCAGAAAGGACGAGGTCCTTTAACATAAGCAGAAAAAATGTCAACACTGAGATAACCCGATCTAGAGTATGACCATGAGTGGTCTCTTCCAACATTCTGCTGTACTTGATACAACATGTGAATGTTGGAAGAGACCAAATATATCAAGTACAGCAGAATGTTCATCTACAAAACATTCATGTTCATGTTATTGTCGATATGAACATTAAAAGTTCCCTTAATTATTAAAAAGTTGTAGTCAGTAAAGATATTTGACAACAACTCAGCAAACTCTTCAGTGAATTTATCAGAGGTCTGTAAATAACTAAACAGACTTTTGGTTTATCTTTCACTAAGAAACAGATGTTAAAAAGAGCTAAAATTAACAAATGCAATTTCCTTGGACTGAAATACAGACTTAAAAATGACAATTAGTCCACCATATTTCTTGCCAGTTTAACATTTATTTATAAATTTAAAATTTGCTGGTGCTGCCTCATTAAGAATAGTGCCACAGCTACATTCAGCTAACCATGTTTCACCAATAAAAAGTCCAAAAAAAAAAGTTAAATTTTCAGTCTTAATAATATCATTCATGGCCTTTTTTATGAGGGATTTAAAAAAGTGTCTGAACTTTTTAGAATCCTGACTTTTTCTGAGGGAGAATATTACTGATATCAGTATTGTAGCCTTGAGCCTATGCATATCAGTCAGACTTACACGTGATAATCCATGGGCAGTTTGGGGGCTTGATCATTTTTGGTCGATAGTTGTTTCAGGGATGGTGAAGTGGAAAGACCTGAAAGATCGGGAAGGTTCAAAGGAGTTGATATGGGAGATGAACGAGTTGTGAATTGAGTTCCAATGCTGACGACATTATTCATTTTGTTAGTGAAATCCAAAATCAAAGCATTCAGACTGGGTGAAGAAAGTGGAGGGCTTAATGAGGATTATATGAATACATTTTGGGAAAAATGGAAGACTCCTGTTTGGAATGTAGGAGCCTTCCTTTGCTGGACTCTTTGGGAAGAAGAAGCTTCCTCTTTTTGGGCAGCTGGAGTGGAGTGGTCTCCACTTATTGGGGTGAGGATCAGTGGTGGGGATATTTGTAGGGTGGGCTTACAGATATATAATAAAACACTGCATTTTGCATTACAATAATGGAAGTATCCAATTTGAAATGCAGAAAACCTGCTATAAATTGACATTATGTCCTTTTTAGTATGAAGACAACCTTAAAAAAAACCACCACCAAAAACCAAGCTTACACAGAGCCTCTGTCAGTTGTCCAATAATTAATTCACCTGCATTAAGGGTTTCAACTTTAATTATTTCAGATGATTTTTTTCCCAGTCAAACAGCTTTACTGCTTTACTACAATATGCACTGGATTGCAGATCTTCATGATGGTGCTAGCTGTCTGTTATCCTTTTTTTCTTCACTGTTTTGTGTCATTATTAAAGTGGTTTCATCCACATATTGATCATTTACCTCCAAATCCACTGTAAGTTGATCAATTTTCATTTCCAGTACTGCTACCTTTTGAAGAAGCTTATGAAAGACGTCTGTGGATAAAGGAGGCATTATGATGACTTCAGACCTTTGACTCGAGGCATTTCTTTCTCTACAGCATGTCGTTTGAGGATAGGCTGGTGGTGGCGCCTGGGCTGAGCTTTTAGCTGGGCCTAGTGGCCGGTGGTAGAACCTTAGCTGGGCCTGATTGATTGTAGTGGAGCCTGGCCTGGGCGTGGTGACTGACCTTGGTGGCTGGACCTGAGCTTGACTACATGGCCAGCTGCTCAGTTCTGCTGCGAGTCACAACAAATCAGGAAGCAAGTGAAAGCAAAAACAAGTATGAAAATCTGATGATCTGATTTATAAACATGTTAGAATAATAACACATTTATTGTTCTTTAGTTTGTAATGTAGAACATTACATACACATTAATACAGACTATATGTGGGCCGGCCGTTTCTGTCAGTCAAGAAATAAACACCAGGCCTCAGATCACAGCTAGAGTTTTACTGTGTAGTTAGACATTTATCCAACCTGGTTACTGTTTGTTAAAATGCGCCCAGAGATTATTTCTCTTTAGAACTTGGTAAAATCATTTTCATTATTGTTAGATTCCTTTTTTTATCAAATTCTAAAATTGAAAGAGAACTTTTTCTATCATAGTATTTACACTGTTTATATTTTAAAACCTACTGTCAAGTATCTAAATAAAATAAAAAACACTATTAAAATGTAAAAAGGAACCAGCTGATGTCCACACAGAGCCACACTCCACCACTGAGAATCAAAGAGCTGCTGAAGCGTGTGTTTGTCAGGAGAAGGCTTCATGTGTTCAGACGGGAACTTTCCTCTGACTCCCACTCAGTCTGACCCGTCACACCACATATTTTCACACTGAACACATGAAGGTGTGGCTGCAGACACTCTGATCAACAACAAGCTGTTTCAGTTAATCAACTTAACGACATGTTCAGCCATCTTATTTGTTTTCAGTTAATGAGAGTATCCTGTCTCACATCCTAAATAGTTCAATGTGTTCACAACTTGTCTGACAGCTGATCTCAGTACAGTTCTGTGTGTAAAAACATCTGAATTCCTCCCTAAATCTCTGAACTGAGAAAGCTGTGACTACTGTCTGATGCAGGTAAGACACTGACATCTGTCCCTTAAACCTGTCCTGCCTCCATCACAGGTGAAGCTGTGACTGATTCCAGGAAGTATATCTAATTTGTCACAAGATTCTTTCAAAAAGCACCTTTAAGCCAGTCCTGAGATTCTTTCTGTCTGTCTCACTGTGATTTCTGAAAGGATCAAGATGACATTATATGTTGGAGTCAACTTTTTGCTGTTATGCTGCTAAGGCAGCCAGTGAGGTAGTTACAAAGCTGTAAAGAAGGAGCATGAAAAGGATAAGCTGGCTTTGCAGCTGGAGTGTCTCCAACTTTTGTTTAGTGAACTAAATCAACACTAGTTTGACATGGTTCAAATAAATCTAGTCTGAAGCTTCAGGGAGGGATTCAGACGTTTTCACACACTTCTTCTTCAGCACTTTGGACTGTTTGAACAAACTGTAAGTTTGCTTTGTTTCATCCTTGAACTTTGTCTTCAGGAACTTTCCTGTTTGTTTCTGCTCTCTAATGTTTGGAGAACATGTTGACTTCTTATTTCAGCACAAAGTTTCATCACTCTGCTGTTTGAAGACAAATCTGCAGGATAGTTATCGCCTGCCGCTGAGGGTGTAGAGAGAGCGGTGAGGTTTGTACCTGTGTGCAAGTGTGAGTAAGTGTGTGTGATGTTTGTTTCTCTGTGATCTGAAAAAGGTTTTACAATATCCCATGAGATCATGCATATTATTTTACTGCTTTAAACAAAATGGTAATACAGTAAGTCCATCCCTTCTTATCAGAAGATGATTTTAGTTCATCACTCTGATATATGTCAGGCTAAGTGGAGACGGAGACGAACCCAGAGTGCAGACTCATTTTCAAAACAAAAACTTATTTACGAAATAAAGAAAATAAACAAAAAACAAACAGCTGACGTAGCGGCAACTAAACTTAACAAAAATCCAAAGCATGGCAAGGCAAAGAAAAGCACCGAGGAAACAAAACACTTGTGACAGCAAATGACAAACAATGAACCAACGGTTTGTGAGAGAAGTGACCGGGTTTTTGAATACTGAGGGTGACGACGTATGTGGAAACAGGTGAGTGGGGATAATGACCGACAGCTGGAGTTGGGCGTGGCAAGGAGGGCAAAAGAGTGACAGAGGAGGAGTGAATACTGACCACAAACAGGAAAAACCAAACTGAAACACTAACTAAAAAACGCAACAAAACAATAAAGATAACAAAACTGAAAACACAAAAATCCAAATCCTCACAATATAAAAGGTGGCGGGTGATATGCATGCCATGAAGGCCTTTATTTCATTGCAATTTTGTGGTTAAAATGTCCCATGATGTTTCTGCAGGATAAAGATGGAGAAGTCTGTGAAGCATCAGGTACTGGACATACTGGAGGATTTAGGAAAGGAGGAGCTGAAACGTTTCCACTGGTACCTTGAGAATCCTGAACCACAAGATGGATTTGAAGCCATGAAAAATTCCCGTCTGGACAAAGCAGACAGGCTTGATACAGTGGAATTAATGGTTCAGATGTATACCTTAGGTCATGTGATGGAGGTGACAAACCTAGTTTTAAAGAAGATGAAGCTGGAGAAAGGTCAGTCAGAGAAATAAGAAGACATGAAACATTTGATTCAGCATACAGTAGCACAAACTTTGTTTTAAAAAAGAAAATACAAATACAATATATATATATATATATAGTATAAAATAAAAACTGACTCCAAAAAATTCTATCTGATAATTTTAGTTTTTGTTTATCTTCAGAAACTCTTGTTGGAGTTTGTCAACATAACCTTAAATCTCGTCTGAAGAAGAAGTTCCAGTGTGTGTTTGAGGGGATTGCTAAAGCAGGACAAGAAACGTTTCTGAATCAGATCTACACAGAGCTCTACATCACAGAGGGAGGGACTGGAGAGGTCAATGATGAACATGAGGTCAGACAGATTGAAACAGCGTCCAGGAAACCACACAGACCAGAAACAACAATCAGACAAGAAGACATCTTTAAACTCCCACCTGGAAGACATAAACCAATCAGAAAAGTGATGACAAAGGGAGTGGCTGGCATTGGGAAAACAGTCTTAACACAGAAGTTCACTCTGGACTGGGCTGAAGACAAA
>NW_023665759.1:89116-95613 GCF_001649575.2 Kryptolebias marmoratus | reverse complement strand
TCCATCAGAGTGCTGTGAACAAGGCCTTAAAGAGTCCAAATGGACACCTGGACTTGTTCCTCCGCTTCCTCCTGGGTCTTTCACTGCAGACCAATCAGAGTCTTCTACAAGGCCTGCTGACACAGACAGGAAGTAGCTCACAGACCAATCAGGAAACAGTCCAGTATATTAAGGAGTGTATCAGTGAGAATCTGTCTGCAGAGAAAAGCATCAATCTGTTCCACTGTCTGAATGAACTGAATGATGGTTCTCTAGTGGAGGAGATCCAACAGTCTCTGAGTTCAGGACAGTCTCTGAGTTCAGGAAGTCTCTCCACAGATAAACTGTCTCCTGCTCATTGGTCAGCTCTGGCCTTCATCTTACTGACATCAGGAAAAATTCTGCATCAGTTTGACCTGAAGAAATATTCTACCAACAATGAGGCTGTTCTGAGGCTGCTGCCAGTGGTCAAAGCCTCCAAAAATGCTCAGTAAGTACAAATATATTGAAATGTTTCTAAATCAGTAAAATTTGGATGAACTGTGTAATGTAATGACTCTAACTGGACCCACTTCTAAAGTGGATTATTGATGTTATAAAATATGACTGGATGTTACCTCTTACTTCTCCTGGTACTCTTTAAATCACCAGAAGTTTGTTTTGGTCAATAAGCATGGGATGCAGAACCGACGAGGGTGTAGAGGTTTATAAATTAGTGTTTGCTAGAAAACCAATTATAAAGTGATGACATTAAAGTTGTTTGGAGACAGCAACGATCCACTTCGGTCTTTGTTTTAATTTGGACTAGCCGTTAGCTCATCAGTCATGTTAGATGTAAACGTTTTTTCTCCAACTTGTAGCCATTAAAAAATTGTCTACAATGGGTATGATATTAATTACAGACACAGATAAATTTGTTTGTACCCTTCCCCAATAATCAAAACAGCACAACTGATGTGATTGAAGCCAAAATGTTTCAATTTTATGTCATCAGTCCCAGAAACATTGAGCTTGACAACATGCAGTTTGTCTGTCTGCTAATAACGAAGCTCTTCTGGGTTTTCTTCCATGGAGCCCAAAATGTGACCGACACTGCGATCAGAAAGTGACACACTTTGACCTTGGATTTCAACTTTCATCTTTACTTTCTCTGCTCTTTGTTCAGTGTGGTGCACACAACAATACCAAACTACTCAGTGGCTGTTTGTTCCCTTTAAATAGGATGAATGTCTGATGAAATGCTTGAAAGGTCCTGTGACACTAATTAAAGTCAAACACTTAGTTTGAAACATGACTATAATGCAGACATTAATAATCTTTTTAAAGGTGGTGTCTCACTGGGCTATAAGGAGTTGATCAGGATTCATGGAGTTTCCCAAATGTCTCAACTTCCTCATCTGAGTCACACAATCACACAGTCCTGTCCCTTGAGTTTTAAACATGTTTATAAAATTAGTGCAACTTCTTTTGTCTCATAATAGTCACAAAGTCACTGTGATTGTCTCCAACCTGTTCAGTTTATTATTTGCTGCAGGCACCTCCAATTCATTTCAAAAGTGTAGTTTGACACCTGCACAGGAGCTCTCCTTTGACAGAAAACATCTGAGGCAAATGTCCAGGACTAAAAACCATGCTGATGCTAAATAATAATTATTTAAAAACTGCTCCACATCTGCAAATCTTCATGATCACTTGGTTGTGGAACAGATATGCTGAGAAATTCAGGATTTAACGTTGTAGTTACAATTACAATTTTGGTCAAGAACAAAAAGAACAGATTCTTTAATACAATGTTAAACAAATTATTTGTGTACACTTCTTTTCTTTTCCCTTTAAACAAAAGTGTCCACCCTTATCACGTTAGGTGGTGTGTTTTCTTTTAGTCCAGATTTTTTATTGTTCCGTTCTCTTCCTTAGTTCAGTATTTGAAATCCAAGTCAGTCAGTCAAGGTTTTTGCCAAGTTCAAATGGACATGTGTTTCTTTGGATCCAGAATCTTATCTTAATCCAGCGCGATGTGAGCAGCCGACCCAGCAGTCCCAGGTCTTGGGTTGAAACCTGGAGCTCAGTGCATCCAATCCGGGCCTGTGATGATGTGCAGCTGGACGAGGTTCGGAGTTGAATGTGGTTAAAAAAATAACAACCTGCATATACGTAGAACTCAATTAACTATTAAAGTCCAAAAGTATGCAGGAGTAATAAATCCCATTTATCATAAAGAAAATTACAGTTAACTAATGGCAAGCTTGCTGAAACATATCACACTGTATGTAACCCATTATAAGTTTTGCACATAACAAAAATGCAATACAGTGAAAAACATTCTTATACTCCAATGTTACACCTTTCTCCGATTGTTTTTTTTTTCCTTGTAGGAAAAAAATTATTACGAGCAGTATTGCCTGGGACGCCATTTAGCATTAGCTTCATTTCAGGTTGCAAAAATACATCACAACACTCACTGGAGAATAATCACAGCAGAAATGGTTTTAACTGCTAGGATCAGGTCATTTATCTTCTCTTCTGTCAACCATTACCGGAATTCAGCAGAGTTTATCATAAAACATGCTTTCTTCCCTCTCAACGTGCAATAGCTGTGCACAACGTGCTACAGGCAGCTACATTTTTTTTCTTCTCCTTCTCTTACTTTTCTCTGCTGTCTAAACCAGAGTGTAAACTCACGAGCCACCTGCTGGCGGTTTCTGGTAGCAAAAGAAAATCCAAAATTTAAGTAGAACTCAATTCGTTGATTCACAAACTACAAGACAAAATCCAACAGAACAAAACATAAAAAAACAACAATAATATATACACACACACATATGGGTGTTACAGTTACAAATAGTGGTGGGTGATACTGTCAGATTTGGCATCTATCTGATATCAAGTAAGTAATGGTCAATATCACTGATACTGATACAGATTAATTTTTATTGAAGTAGATTAATATTGCTAAATCTGACTAAAGCTTTACGACCTTTAAGTGTGGGTGGGGTGGTGTGTGTGTTGGGGAGATTTATTAAAAGCAGTTTTTTGTGGGACGCTTAAGATTCAGTCAAATATACTGTTGTAAAATGAAAAGAAAATTAAACATTATTTAATGTTGTGGCCAGGTAGATCGATTGCAGAAACACGTCAAACATATCTTCTTCTTTTGGCTGTTCCCTTTTCAGGGGTCGCCTCAGTGAGTCATCCTCCTCCATCTAACTCTGTCTTCTGCAATCTCTGTCCTCATTCTAACTATGTCCATGTTCTCTTTAACTACATCCATATATCTCCTCTTTGTCTTTTTCTGGCAGCTGCATCTCTAACATCCTTCTACCAATATACCCACTGTCCCTCCTCTGCACATGTCCAAACCATCTCAGTCTGGCCTCTGACTTTATCTCCCAGTCCTTCAACCTTCGCTGGACCTCTGATGACCTCATTCCTAATCCTGTCCATCCTTGTCACTCCCAAGGAGAACCTCAACATCTTCAGCTCTGCCACTTCCAGTTCTGTCTCCTGTCTTTTTGTCAGTCCCACTGTCTCCAAACCATACAACATAGCTGCTCTCACCTGTCTGTAAACTTTTCATTTGACCTTTGCTGCCACCCTTTTGTTACAAATCACTCCTGAAACTTTTCTCTATCCACTCCATCCTTCCTGGACTCTCTTCTTCATCTCTTTACCACATTCCCGTCCTCCTAGACAGTGGACCCTAAGTACATGAAGTCCTGCACCTTTGTGACCTCTGCTCCTTGTAGCCTCACTGTTCCACCTGCCTCCCTCTCATTCACACACAGGTACTCTGTCTTCCTACGGCTGACTTTCATTCCTTGTCTTTCAAGTGCATACATCCACCTCTCCAGGTTCTCTTCCACCTGTTCCCTGTTCTTACCACAGATCACGATGTCATCTGCAAACATCATAGTCCATGAGAATTCCTGTCTGACCTCATCTGTTAGTCTGTCCATCACCAAAGCAAACAAGAAGGGGCTCAGAGCTGATCCTTGATGCACTCCCACCTCCACATTGAAGCTATCTGTCACTCCTACATCCCACCTCACCACTGTCCTGCTGTCCTCATACATGTTCTGTACCAGTCTAACATACTTCTCTGCCACTCCAGATTTTCCTCATACAACACCTTAGCTCCTCCCTCAGCACTCTGTCGTATGTTTTTTATAAAACACAATGACCAGCCCTGGGGGCTCAGCCCCCCTGTCTGTCAATCCTAGTGATGTCCCTGCTGGTTGGGATCTGTGACAAGGCTTGGCAAAACAGGACTCAGAATAGGCGGACACAGGCAACGTTTTAAGATGTTTATTTTAACAGTTAAGCTAGTAGAAAAGTTATCTCTCAGGATGGGACCCTCTGGATGTAAAGGAGGGAGACTCGTAGCAGGTAAGGCTACCGAGTGGCTTGAATGGGAGCCGATCAGGCTACTTAGCTCAGGGTCAGAGAGCGAGAACCAGAGTGGGTAGTCCAAAAAGGGGAAGCGAGGTCGAAGGCCAGTGAGCAGAGTTCAGGAAGGTATCCGTTGAGGAGTAGGCGAGAGGCGAGAGGCGAGAGGCGAGAGGCGAGAGGCGAGAGTCGTGGTACAGGCAAGGGGTCAAGATCGAGGCAGGCATGAGCTGTGAGAAAACGCTGGACATCTACTAGGATAAACCATTCAATAATCTGGCACTGAACTGCTGTGAGAGATGAGCTTATATACAGAGAAAACCAGGTGAAGCTGATGGCAGTGATTGCAGAGGCGTGGAACTAGGAGGCGTGGCAAGGCTGTGGGAAATTACTGAGACTGTGGCATGGAACTGTGGAACCATTACAATCTGATGGTGTCCTTCCACACTGGAAGCTCATGTTGATGTTCAGTGAAATCCTCTGTTGACTTTTAGTTCAGCTGAGTTGAGTTCTGCAGCTTCTGTTTCTGGGACCACAGTCCTGAGCTGTCCTCTCTCTGTGGGGGGGTCCTGCAGTCCTCCTTTGGGACTGTGTTACCTGCTGAGCTCCACTGCAGCTCATTTATCAAGAATGTTTCATTTGACTGATCTTTTCTTAAATGTTTAGAACTTTATTTACAGTCTGATTTAATGTTGCACAGCAGTGACTTCATCTGCTGATCAGAACTCCAAAGTTCTTTAAACTTTACCAGCTGTTAATATCATCATTGTGCTTATTAGTATTATTTATTAACCCATAACTCAGGTACAAAGTTATAGTTTTCTTTTATTTAGGTAATTTTAGTCACTAAAGTTGCTAAATGACAGTTCTAACTAAAGAAAGAGATCTGACTGTAAACCTGATCATTTAAAGCAGACATATAACTGTCAACAGCAACATTATTTGTGTTCCTGCATAAAGATCAGTCCCATTACTTCCAACAACATGTTCCACCCAGCTGATGTCCTGGAGGAAAAACTCCTCCAGTTCCTGATGTCTAATATCAGACCCATCAGTCTGTGGTGAGACTAACTTTTTCTGCAGTCCTGTCGTCTCCTCTGAGACAGATTCTTTGATTGTTTCAGGAAAATGATGGATCTGTTCCATGTTTGTAAATCACAGCCACTGGATGTCTCTGAAAGATCTTCTCTCCAACATTGATGATGTTTCTTGTTTTTGCTGATGGATATTTTTTGTGCTGTTGTCTTGCTGACGACTTTTGATGTCAAAACATGTCAAACGAATCATTAATTAGTTTCTGTTTGTCAGTAATTTAAAAGGTTTTTTTTTAAATTAGAAACAAAAACAAACCAATTTGTTAAAATCTTCTAAATCATTTTAGATTCAGAGCTGCAAGACAAATCACACCAAAATAACTTAGTTAAACTTCAAACATTTTTTACTCTTTTAATTTCTTAAATAAATACTTTAATTTTAACCATTTTTTGAAACATTGAAATAAATGAATATTAAAAAACAATTTATTCTTGTATTTGCTCAAAAAATTGTTTAAATTGTATTTTTTTTTTCCATTCAAACTCAAAGTTTTAACCACCATCTCTACCTGGTGTTACTTCATCATGTTACCTAAATCCAGACTGATTAGTTTTAAACTAAAAGCTCTTTTTAAGGAAATAAACAAACATGATGAAATCATTTTCTTTTTCTGTGTCCTGACAGACTCTCTGACTGTGGACTCTCAGAAACTCATTGTGAAGTGGTAGCCTCAGCTCTGAAATCCAACCCCTCCCATCTGACAGAACTGGACCTGAGCAGAAATAACCTGCAGGATTCAGGAGTGAAGATTCTGTCTGCTGGACTGGAGAGTCCAAACTGTAGACTGGAGAAGCTAAGGTGATTTAAATTACATTTATTTTCACTAAATTCAGTTTAAATTCTTTACTTCAGTTTTACCTTTAAATTGATTTTTGGGATTTATCTGAACATAAAACCAAATATATTTCAATGTTTCCAACTGTCTGTGAAGAAATCTGATCATTTGTCTCCAGAGTTCCAACCTAAAGTCCAAATGTCAGAGGGATGTTGTTCTCAGTTTGTGTAACTTTGGAAGAAGCAGACAGAATTAGTGTCAG
>NW_023665759.1:88031-88863 GCF_001649575.2 Kryptolebias marmoratus | reverse complement strand
ATCTGAAGGGATTAGAGATGATTTTATTTAACTGTTTTATTCTTTATTCAGTTTGAGGAGCTGCAGTTTGTCAGAGATCAGCTGTTCTTATCTGGGCTCAGCTCTGAAGTCCAACCCCTCCCATCTGAGACATCTGGACCTGGATCTCAACAAGCTGCAGGATTCAGGAGTGAAGCAGCTGTGTGGTTTTCTGGAGAGTCCACAATGTAGACTGGAGACTCTGAGGTCAGACATGTTTATCACCTGTCAATGTGTGTGTGTGTGTGTGAATATTGTTAGTAAAATATCTCATGAATCATCAAACAGATCTTAATGAAACTCGCCACAACTAATCAAAGTTGCCTGAACATAAAATGCTATAACTCAGTAAATTGTATAGATATTGAGCTAAAATTTTATTGTAGTAGTAGCTGAGGATCTTCAACTTTGTCTCAACACTTAAAACAAACTCACAGATAGGAGCAAAAACATTATCATCTATTGAGTATTTATTTATTTCAGCAGCAGGCAATAACAAAAGATTAAACATGAACAGGAAATATGTGAACACTCAGTCTGTTGTAGTTTTTGAACAGATGCAAACAAAGAAAATCCAGAAACAACTTATAGATTTTTTTTCATTAAATTAATTGACTTCATCAATTAGAAAAATCCATCTACATCAATATTTTAAGTCAACACCTAATTTTCCTTCCTTCCTCCTTTACCTCCTTAACCGTATGGACTGAAATCAGAGCAGTTTTTCTCCACACTGCTAGTCTGCGCTGCGTACGTCAGACGAGCTCCGGTCGGCTCCGCCTGAGCTCCAGTTTCAAACTGTCATGGAGGATAA
>NW_023665759.1:85505-87912 GCF_001649575.2 Kryptolebias marmoratus | reverse complement strand
GTTCAAAGAACATTTGAATGTTCCAGTCTCCACTATTCCAGGTTCATTAGTTGGATTTGTTTCTCTCCTCTTTCTGAAAGTAAAACCATGTGAGTGAATTCCTGCAAAAGAAGGATTTCTCCCCTCAGTTTGATGCAGTTCTTATCAATAATATCCTTACAACGTGCTGAAGATTCAGGCTTTTATTTTGAAATGCAGAAATAATCAGAACTGTAAAATTGTATTTTATGATTTTTGAAGTAAAATTAGTCATTTAGAATAATCAATGAATTTGCAATAGATTAATAAAATTAGAAATAGTTAATAGTGAAAGCCCTAATTTCAACAAATACAAAAATGTCTATAACTTTGTCAGTTTTACAGATATTGAACAAAAATGTGGTGTGGTAGTAGCTGGCAGTCACTTTCAACACAGACTCTGAGCAAGAAGTGAAGTGAAGTCAAGTGAAGTGAAATTTATTTATATAGCACTCTTCAGCAACAAGGCGATCCAAAGTGCTTTACAGAAACAACAGAATCAAATACAGATAAAAACATCAAAATCAAATATAGAAATACAGAAAAAAGTATGATCTAAATGAAATATAAGATAATCTAAATAAAGTCATGAAACTAAACATATTTAAACATGAGCTAAGATGGTCAAAATAGTAGGTAGGATAATCTAAATGAAATCACGATAGGAAACAACAACAGAATCAGATACAGAAATACAAAAATAAAAACATCACTCAGGTAATTTCAGCCAATGTTAAATAATTTTCCTCTAAGAGGAGGCATTTGAAATACAGACAGAAATAAAAGTATAACTGTAACAAATAACAGGTCTTTAATATGATATGTTTAAGTCGGTCAGTGATGTGTAAGGTAATAGACGTTTGAACATGAATGAACTTTCCTCTAAGAGGAAACGTTTTAAAAATATCAAGACTAATAATCAAAAGCAATTCTAGCTATCAGAACGGTTGATATATTGATACTGATAATAATAACAAGTCTTTAGTATACTAGGTACAGAGCCGTTCAGTGATCTATAGATCAATGGGAATATTTTAAAGTCTATTATTTAATTTGGATAAAAACTTTAATCTAAGAGGAAATATTAAAGTTGATACAGTGATAACAGGTCTTAATAGACCATTTAAATATGAATAAGTTTTCCTCTTAGAGAACCATTAATAAGACAAATCTATTTGATAAGGGTAGACTAACAGAAGCAGAAGAAAAGCCACACAAGGTCCAGATAGCAAGCAGGGTATACACACGAAAAGACAAAAAAGCAGAGACAGTGGAGGTCGGTGTAGTGTGTTTGTATGTTTAAGTCCATGAATCACGTCACAGAGGCCATTGTCTTTGATAATATGATGGAATGTTTATCAAGCAGCCCAGAGCAGATCCACAAATTTCCTCAGCCAAGGGATGGGGCAGAGCATCTTGTTTACATAAAATCCAGGAGGAATTGAAGATAGCTGGCCAAAGGCCGGCACAAGGGAGCCAGATTCACATAACATTAATTGTTTTTGGTCAGGCCGACTCTTTTTTTTTTTCTTTTTTTTTTTGTCTGCCTTCAAACTCTTGCTGGTGTTTCTCAATGGTGAATCCAAACAGCCAAATTCCAGATCTATTCCGCCAGATCCGAGTGAACAACTTTCTCTAAGATTTATCCCATTTCAACCCCCAGTCCAGAAATCGCATCTAGTCTGCGATTTTGTTCATAGTCTTAGTGTTGATCGCTCTGCAGATCCCATCACACATGCCTGGCAGCCTCACAGTGGCCAGAACAGCTGCAGAGGTTTTCCAAATTTCTCGATATGCCAGGTAACTGCCAACTCCAAAAAGCAGAAAGCCTGTTATCAAAAATCCAATTATGTACACATCTTTGACATCCACGACTGACAGTATCGACGGACACACAATCCTCCACTCCTGCCAGGAGTCCATTGTCCATTGTGTACCCCAAACCCTCTTATCAATTTGATCAATTGTGTTCAGAGACCAGCTGACCAAATCCATAATTCACAAATTTTGGAAGATATGCAAAGAGAGGCTCCAAAGGAAAAAGACAGACACAGAGCTGAAGCAGGGCAGAGAGGGGAGGGGATGGGAGACAGAGAAAAAGCGTCCTCCTCCGCCGAGAGCAGAAACATCATACAAGATCACTTTAGATTACATAAAATGTGATTTCTAATATTTAACCAAAACACCTTCAACTCCATCATTTCTCATCATAAGATGACCTTAGTCTAAAACTCTGACATGAAAGGCGACGGGCGATATGCATTCCTTCAAGGAATGCTGGGCCTTTATTTAGTTGTGTGCTGAGATGAATCTGATGTGAAAGTTGTGGTGACACTAAAGTGCCGACATAAGGCTGATATTATACTGATCCACACTGAGGAGCTTCAGG
>NW_023665759.1:83057-84088 GCF_001649575.2 Kryptolebias marmoratus | reverse complement strand
TCTTATACTCTGAGGACTATCTGATCACCAAAATCTGTGTTTAAAACTTTGCCATTAACTATTGAAATCAGTTCTGATTGTCTGTTAGTGAAATATCTCAGAGACCATTGAACAGATTTTAATGAAACCCTCAGAAATGAATCATTGGACATACATGAAAAACTGATTAACTCTGGAACTCAGTCTGATTAAAGACGGCCGCCACAGCCATCTGACGTTAGGAAACACAAACATGACTGTAATTCAGTCAGTTTTACAGATATTGAGCTGAAATTTGTTGTGGTAGTAGCTGAGCATCATTCTCAACACATACTTTGAGCGTAACACATTCTGCAACATCTTTACCTAAAACCTTGAGATGAACTGTTGGAGTCAACCCTGCTTGTCTGTTAGTAAAAAATCTCATAAACCACTGCACAGATTTCAATGATACTGTCAAAATGTAATCATTAGCTGGACTTTTACAACTGATTCACTTTTGAAGCCAACCTTATTCAAGATGGCTGCCACAGCTAATGGACCTTAGCATACACAAAAATGACTAAACCTCAGTGAGTTTTACTGATATTGAGCTGAAATTTGTTGAGGTCGTAGTTGAGTCATTCACAAGAGACTCCAAGTGTTAATGAATCAGGAGAAACTCTGCTTTCTTCTTCTGGGCTTTATTTCAACATCAAATATTAAACATTGGCTCATTTACTTGGAAACTCAGACACACTTGATTTTCAGCTCATAGTTAAAGTCATGACTTTCACAATAAAAGCAGAGCTGAAACTAACAGTTATTATTTATTACTGATTAAACTTCAATAATTCAAATAGTTTAGTTTGAAACAAGTTAAAACAGCTTTCACTTGGATCAATGTTTTTCAGAGTTCAGACTCTTTAAAAGTCTTGTTTTGTTTTCTAAACTTACATGTTTTATTCTTTATTCAGATTGAGGAGCTGCAGTTTGTCAGAGATCAGCTGTTCTTCTCTGGGCTCAGCTCTGAAGTCCAACCCCTCCCATCTGAGAGAACTGGACCTGAGTGA
>NW_023665759.1:82383-82974 GCF_001649575.2 Kryptolebias marmoratus | reverse complement strand
TCTTCTCAAAGCAAAGATCCAGTGTTTCCTGTAAACCTGCAGCTTCTCAGTAACTGTATTTCTGAATGAATCTCTGAGAGGAGAACAGGGACTGGTTTCAGGATCACACAGAAAGACAAGAAAAGAAGGAAAGACCCAGCATTACTTGAAGGAACGCATATCACTCACCAAAATAACATCTAATGTGATCATGTGATATCTCACATCATCTGTTAGTACTTGGAGGATGTGTTGAGAATGACTCTCAGCTACTACCACACCAGATTTTAGCACAATATCTGTAAAGATCACTAAAGTGTAGTCATTTTTGTTGAGCCTAAATTTGATTATCTGTGGTGGCCATCTTGAATTGGCTCAACTTCAAAGGCAATCAGTTGTAGATGCACATCTAAAGTTTTTTACTGAAAGTTTTATTAAAATTCATCCAGTGGTTCATGAAATATTTTGCTAACAGACAAGCAGGGTCGACTCACAACAGTCACTGACAAAGTTTGAACCAATGATGTTGCTGAATGTGTTGTGATTGAAGTATGTGTTGGGGTCTCTGAAAGACTCATTTATCACTTCTGTTGCTTCTTCTTCTCTCTACAG
>NW_023665759.1:81220-82283 GCF_001649575.2 Kryptolebias marmoratus | reverse complement strand
TATTAACACTATTATGGTCTTCTACATTCCATCTTTCATCTTTTCTTTGATAAATAGCAATTTGGTGGTGCGCTTGTGTGCAGCGGCTTTTTGCTCTCCAGCTTAGTGCCTTTTCTCTTTTTTTTTGTCAGCCCGCCCTATTGTGACAGATTATATACCTATGGATGTCACAAACTTATAAGCATTGGGTTAAAGTGCATCTCAACCATAAAAACCTAGTGTCACGACTTCAATAACACTTCTCCTGTTAGTATGAGGGTACCTGCCTTGTCATGGCTTGTTGTCAGCCCCTGCATGCAGAAGAGGTGAGAAGACAGGAAGCAGAAGCAGGGCTGCTGGTCTGGATTACTTGTGAGGTTACAGAGATGACCACACAGACCCAGGAAGGCAGCTGGTCCTGATGGTGTGAGCAGAACAAACCAGTTTTGTGGGATTCTTACAAAACCCTTAACATCTTTCTCACATACAGTACTCTAACATTGCTTTGTATTTAAAGTCAGCATTAATCATTCCATCACCCAAAAACACAGGTTCAGTGGGCCTGAACAGTGGCTTTAACATCTGTGGTGATGAAGTGTTTTGAGAGGCTGGGGTTACAGAACTTCAAAACCAGCCTTCCTCTCTTTCTTGATTCCCATCAGTTTGCATATCAGCCTAACAGATCTTCATCATCAAACACCCCACCCACCCTGCAGACCATCTGTTTGAACTTCTGCTTTCTAGTAGACATTACAGAGCTCTAAAAACTTTCACATTTAGATTCAGGAGAAGTTTTGTTCTCACAGCCACTCATAGTTTAAATTCCTTATGTTGTACCTGTACGTGTAGTAAGTTAATTGAAGCGAGGTTGTGCAGTTCAGCAGTTCACCACCAGAGGGAGGCACAGAGCCACACTCCACCACTGAGAATCAAAGAGCTGCTGAAGCGTGTGTTTGTCAGGAGAAGGCATCATGTGTTCAGACGGGAACTTTCCTCTGACTCCCACTCAGTCTGACCCGTCACACCACATATTTTCACACTGAACACATGAAGGTGTGGCTGCACACACTCTGATCAACAACAA
>NW_023665759.1:79043-79999 GCF_001649575.2 Kryptolebias marmoratus | reverse complement strand
GCCGCTCCATAAATACGCCACAGCAGCCAGCTCCAGATTAGACACAGGTGCGCCTACGGGGTTGGCACCACATCTCTCCCGGGGCTCAGTCAACCCGTGACATCTGGTGGACGGGGAAGCAGGCAAAAATAAAAAAAACAAAAACAAAACCCGGACCATGACAGTTTCATCACTCTGCTGTTTGAAGACAAATCTATAGGATAGTTACCGCCTGCCACTGAAGGTGTAGAGAGAGCGGTGAGGTTTGTACCTGTGTGTGAGTGTATGTGTGCATGGGCAGCATGCATTCCACAAAGGCCTTTAATTCATTATGATTTTGCTGTAAATAAAATGTACCATGATGTTTTTGCAGGATAAAGATGGAGAACACTTCTGATGTGAAGCATCAGTTGATGGACATACTAGAGGATTTAGGAGAGGAGGAGCTGAAACGTTTCCAGTGGTGCCTTCAGAATCCTGCATCAGACGATGGATTTGAAGCCATGAAAAAGGCCCGTCTGGAGAAAGCAAACAGGCTCGATACAGTGGACGAAATGGTTCAGATGTATACCTTAAATCATGTGATGGAGGTGACAAACCTAGTTTTGAAGAAGATGAAGCTGAAGAAAGGTCAGTCAGAGTAAAAATAAGAACAATTTGATGGAGCATACAGAGGAACAAAGTTTGTTTAAAAAAAAGTCTTCAAATATAAAAAAATTAAACTGTTTTAAACTTTTCTGCTTTTGGATTTTTACACAGCTGTTATAGGAAGATTATAAAAAAAACTTTTTTCTGCATTATTTATAAACCTTAGGGAATTAAAAACATTTTCTTCCAACAGAACAAACCTCACAAGTTGTGCTGAATGAGCCGTCAGGTGGTCCATGTTCATCAGGTATGGAGCTCAGTAGTTTCTATGAGATGGCATCAAACTTGGCTGGTTTCACTAAGTAATAAATTAATCTGTTATATGTTTT
>NW_023665759.1:77154-79005 GCF_001649575.2 Kryptolebias marmoratus | reverse complement strand
TCATCATCAAACACCCCACCCACCCTGCAGACCATCTGTTTGAACTTCTGCTTTCTAGTAGACATTACAGAGCTCTAAAAACTTTCACATTTAGATTCAGGAGAAGTTTTGTTCTCACAGCCACTCATAGTTTAAATTCCTTATGTTGTACCTGTACGTGTAGTAAGTTAATTGAAGCGAGGTTGTGCAGTTCAGCAGTTCACCACCAGAGGGAGGCACAGAGCCACACTCCACCACTGAGAATCAAAGAGCTGCTGAAGCGTGTGTTTGTCAGGAGAAGGCATCATGTGTTCAGACGGGAACTTTCCTCTGACTCCCACTCAGTCTGACCCGTCACACCACATATTTTCACACTGAACACATGAAGGTGTGGCTGCACACACTCTGATCAACAACAAGCTGTTTCAGTTAATCAACTTAACCACATGTTCAGACATCTTGTTTGTTTTCAGTTAATGAGAGTATCCTGTTCCACATCCTAAATAGTTCAGTGTGTTCACAACTTGTCTGACAGCTGGTCTCAGTAAAGTGCTCTGTGTAAAAACATCTAAATTCCTCCCTGAATCTCTGAACTGAGAAAGCTGTGACTACTGTCTGCTGCAGGTGAAATACTGACACCTGTCCCTTAAACCTGTGAGGTGAGGCTGTGACTTATTCCAGTAAGCCTATCACATTTGTCACAAGATTCTTTCAAAAAACACTTCAAGCCAGACCTCAGACTCTTCTTGGATGTCTTACTGAAAGGATCAATATGAAATTATGTGTTGGAGTGAACTAATTGCTGTTATGCTGCTAAAGCAGCCAGTGAGGTAGTTACAAAGCTGTAACAGAAGGAACATGAAAAGGTAAGCTGGCTTTGCAGCTGGAGTGTCTCCTGTTGTTATGACAGATGGTCTACCACAGGATTTTGATTGTTCAACACAACATTTGTGTAGTGAATTATGTCAACACTAGTTTGACATGGTTCGAATAAATCTAGTCTGAAGCTTCAGGGAAGGATTCAGACGTTTTCACACACTTCTTCTTCAGCACTTTGGACTGTTTGAACAAACTGTAAATTTGCTTTGATTCATCCTTGAACTTTGTCTTCAGGAACTTTCCTGTTTGTTTCTGCTCTCTAATGTTTGGAGAACATGTTGACTTCTTATTTCAGCACAAAGTTTCTGTCATGTCGGGTTCCAGTTTTCTGACCCACATGCAGGAACACTCTCATGAGAACAAAATCAGTAGAATAAGATTTATTAAACAGAAAAAGAGGGAAGGGATGATGGTCAGGAATCGGGGAAGGGTACCAGAACGTCAAACTGTAATGAAAGGAGAGGTGGTGAGTGATGGGTTCACCACACATGGGAATCCTCAGTACAGGGAGAGAGAGAGAGGTCGATCTTAAGTTCTTGGTTGATGGGTGGAATCGCAGACCAGCTGCAGGGGCGTGGGTTCCAGGTTCCGGAAGACCAAGGCGACGGCAAGCGTTGGAGGGCGGAACCGGGTAGTCTTCGCTGTGGATAGACAGAGCCGATGGCGGAGGTCCAGGACTAAACCTGTACCCAGGGTCAAGGAGCGGGACGAGCGTCTCGAGGTGAGTCCGCTGAAGCGGGACCGGGAAGGGAAGTGCACGGGCTTGGCGACCGATGGGTAATACCTATGGTGTCGTGGAGGTACGCACGGGGGAATCCAGAGGCGGCGGCGTTCTTCGGCGATCCTGACAGACACGGGAAAACACCATGGGAGGCAAACACTCAGGCACTGAAGTGTCGGCCAGCCGCTCCATAAATACGCCACAGCAGCCAGCTCCAGATTAGACACAGGTGCGCCTACGGGGTTGGCACCACATCTCTCCCGGGGCTCAGT
>NW_023665759.1:75429-77054 GCF_001649575.2 Kryptolebias marmoratus | reverse complement strand
ACTGAATGATGGTTCTCTAGTGGAGGAGATCCAACAGTCTCTGAGTTCAGGAAGTCTCTCCACAGATAAACTGTCTCCTGCTCAGTGGTCAGCTCTGGCCTTCATCTTACTGACATCAGGAAAAATTCTGGATCAGTTTGACCCAAAGAAATATTCTACCAAGGAGGAGGTTATTCTGAGGCTGCTTCCAGTGGTCAAAGCCTCCAAAAATGCTCAGTAAGTACAAATACATTGAAATGTTTCTAAATTTGTAAAATTTTGATGAGCTGTGTAATGGTATGTCATCAGGTCCAACTGTCTTCCCTTTCTTCATCTTCTTCAAAGCTTTCCAGACTTCAACCTTACTAACCTTTTACACTTCCTGGTGCACAGTTTGCATGATCTCTACTCTTCTTTCCCTTTCATTCTCTTCATTTAGCAGCTTACAGTGCACAATCTCCCTCAGGTTACCTCTTCTACACAGATGTTGTCTACCTGCGCCCTCCTGCCTCCACTCTTATAGATCACAAAGTGTTCTACACCACCATCTGTCCGTCCTGGTTCCTTTCCTTGACACCAAACCTACCCATCACTTCCTCATCTCCTGTGTCCTTCACCAACATGTCCATTCAGGTCTGCTCTGATCACCACTCTCTCCTCCCTGGGAATACTCTATACCTTCTACTTCTACCTTCAGACACATCACCCTGTCTGACACTCTTTCCACCTCGACCACATTCCTTGCTAACTCCTCCTTCAGGACCACCCCTACTCCATTCCTCTTCCTATCCACACCATGGTAGAACAGCTTAAACTCTGCCCCAGTGCTGTGAACTTTGCTGCCCTTCCACTTGGTGTCTTGCACACATAATTCACCATAATACATCCTTCCTCCTCTGCATCATGTCAGTCAACTCTCTACCTTTGCCTGTTATTGTCCCCATGTTTAGAGTTGCTACCCTCAGTCTTACACCCTTGATTTTCCTCTTCTCTCTCTGTCTTCTGGAACGTTTCCCTCTTTGTGGTCTTCGACTAACAGTATCACAAGTTCTGCTGGCACCCTGTTTGTCAACAGCAAAGATGGAGGTCATTGTTAAGTGTCCTCGACCGATCCAGTATGGTGTCGTTGGATGAACTCATGTTTGTTTTGGTCAAAGTGTTTTATGCTTTTCTGATCAGGGCTCTTAAGTCTCATGCATTGACTGTGAGAAACACTCATTTCATGAAACACACATGCCACACTTTGTATTTTACATGCTAAAACACACACACACACACTCTCTTTTTAGAAGAGGAACCAATGTGCAGTGCAATCTTTCCTGCACGAGCTAGAGCACCATAGGGGGCACGGCTGCAGAGACGTTGTCTCTGTATTTAAGGAGTTTTCAGACTCGTCAAGCGACTTTTTTTTTAAAGAAGTGACTAGCAACAAATCTAATGACTTTTTTCTATGTTATTGGAGACTTTGGTGACTCATGTGAAAGCACCAATCATTCTGCAGTTCCTGTCCTCAGCAGTAAGCCCCTCCCACTTCCCAAGCACTGACAGCAGGTCAGTCTCACAGCAGAGAGGAGACCCACTCCACTCTGTGTCCACATTACAAATGAATCATTCATGAGCAAAGCTGCTGCTGATCCTGTCCTGGA
>NW_023665759.1:72828-74446 GCF_001649575.2 Kryptolebias marmoratus | reverse complement strand
GAACAAAGAACTGGCCCATCCTCCTTCGGTCATCTTTCCGGAACCCTGTATATGGACTTGTTTTCCTCCATCTTCCGCAGGTGGTTTTCTTCGAGTGGGTTTCGGTTCCTAATTAGCTGACTCCCCCAGACCGCGTTATCTTTCATGCTTGGTACTGGCAGTCCCATAAACTCCCATGATCTCGCCAGCCAGTGCAAAGTTACACTCATCCTTAGGTTAATGCAATCAATAGAATTACAGAACAATAATACATGATTCTAACTGGTAAGTAGTGTCTATATTATAGTTTTCACTTCACATATTAAAAAGACAAACATGATTTTATTTATTTGGTCATGGTTTTCATAAAGATAATTACAAACAAACTAGTGAAACTGCATTTTCTGTGAATGCTGAATGACTGCTGAAATTTGCTGAACAAACTAAAACTTAGTTGTTAAAGCTAAAAGGAGCAAGAGATTAGCTAAAGGTCACAAAATGTTATGAAAAGCTAAATGTAGTAAAATGTTAGCTAGAAGATGGACAGTAAGTCTGCTGTCACAGCTAAACAGCAAAACTGTAGCTAGAAGCTAAAAGTCTGAACAGGCTAAATAAACCCCTGCTAAAAGTAGCAAAAAGTTAGCTAAAAGAAAAAAAGAATAGTAAATAGCAAAACTAACAAAAGGGTAGATAAACTATGGTTAAAAATAGTTAAAGTTACTGAAAGGTACAGGCAAAAAGGATAGCTAAAAGTAGCAAAAATTCTAGTTAAAAGTACCAAAACACTAGCAACAAGTTAAATGTAGAAAAGGGCTAGCTAAAAGTAGGGAAAAAAATAACTAAAATCTACAAGTAGCAAAATGCTACCAAGAAGTTGTTGTGGAAAAGGCTAGCTAAAAATAGCAAAAAGCTAGATAGGTGAATCAAAAGTCTAACTAATGCAGAACTGTATCTAAAAGCTAAAAGTAGAAAAAAATATCTAGGTAAAACTAGCAGAATAGTAACCAGAAACTAAAACTAGCAAAAGGCTAGCTAAAAGGAGTAAAATGGTAGCTAAAATTTAAAAGGCCACATCTCACAAGATGTGTTAATGCTTGGAGTATGAGTTGAGGATGACTCTCAGCTGCTACCACATAAACTTTACCACATTATCAGTAAATTTAACTGAGTTATAGACAGTTTGTGTTTATTAAAGTAATTTTAATAAAGGTGGACATCTTAAAAAGGGTCAATTTTAAAAGGTTCACCTCCCAATTACAGCAAAACAAAGCTGCAGCTACGAGAGACACTGATAAGAAATATTTCATCAGATCAAGCAGAGAAGATGAACTGAACCACTGAAGTGAAGAAAAAAGTCCAACAGGAAGAGTTCAACTGGTTTCTCTTCACAGCTGAAGAGAAATTATCATTTATCCTGATGAAATCATTTTCTTTTTCTGTGTCCTGACAGACTCTCTGACTGTGGACTCTCAGAGACTCACTGTGAAGTGGTGGCTTCAGCTCTGAAGTCCAACCCCTCCCATCTGACAGAACTGGACCTGAGCTCCAATAACCTGCAGGATTCAGGAGTGAAGATTCTGTCTGCTGGACTGGAGAGTCCAAACTGTAGACTGGAGAAGCTAAGGTGATTTAAATACAA
>NW_023665759.1:68737-71631 GCF_001649575.2 Kryptolebias marmoratus | reverse complement strand
AAGTGGTAAAGATGGAGCCCTCCTCCCCACCCAAACACCCACACCCTCCTCCAGAAAAACTCACTCATTAAAGGCCTAGCATTCCTTGAAGGAATGCATATCGCCCGCCACCTTTCATGTCAGAGTTTTAAAGTCAGATCATCTTCTGAGGAGAAAAGATGGAGTTGTAGCTGTTTTGGTCAAACATTGTAAATGATGTTGTGAGTGATCTCATATGAAATCTTACCTGATTTGTTAACAGTCAGAGTATGTCAGGTTTTCAGGGTTTTGTCAAAGCAGAGTAATGCCAGAACGAACGACATGGAGATTGCAGTTTGAAAAAGGTAAGTGAGTTCATTTACAGTGGAGACAGAATGAGATCAGGAGCTGGGGAAAGAGAAAACACAGAGTGTGAATGTCTCTAGTAGGGAGGAGCAGGTAAATAGCAGTTTATAGTTCAGGTAGGTCTTACAAGGACTTCAGGGAGACAGAGGGAGACCCTCCCTCCCGGAGGCAGGGAGTCGAGAACAGCGGGCGAGATCCAAAAAACTACGCAGGCACAGAAAGACAACAGGTAAGAAAGACTCACAGGTAAGTGAACCAGAGAGCCAGAGATCAGTGAGCAATGCTCCAGCGTTGATCTGTTTTTCACACCTTAAGTAGTCAGGAGGTGATGGCCTTGATTGGGAACAGCCGAGGGTGATTACTGAGCCGGGGAGTGAGAGGTGGAGAAGCAAACAGTAACAAAAGGCAGAATGCCACATATGTGTTGTGAATGACTGTCAGCTACTACCACACCAAATTCAGCTCAATATCTGTAAACCTGACTGAGTTAGAGCTGTTTTTGTGTTGAGTAAAGTAGATTAGCTGTGACAACCATCCTGAACTGGGATGAGTGGAGATGTTAATGAGTTGTAGATGTTCATCCAATGATTACTTTCTGAGAGTTTCATTAAAATCTGTTCAATGGTTCTTCAGATATTTTGCTAACAGGCAGAGATGACTAACACTTAATGCCAAAGTTTTAGGCTAATATTTTGCACAAAGTGTAACTCTCAGAGTGTGTTGAGGATGACTCTCAGCTAATACCAACACCACATGTTAACTCCATTTGTGTCAAACTGGCTGAGTTAAAGGCCTCTTTGTGTTTTCTAGGGTCAGTTGGCTGAGGCGGCCATCTTGAATTGGGTTGAGTCCAAAAGTTGATCAGTTGTAGATATTCATCAAATGATTGTTTTCTAAAAGTTTTAATGAAATCCATCTAGTTGTTTATGAGATACTGTATCAGCCATCAGCTCTCATGATTTCTAAAGATTGACCAGAAAGAAACCGAAAAACTAATCAGGTCCAAGATGTTCACTAGTTGTACTGAGTTTGAATCTTGATCTGATCTTGAACTCAAATCTTGGGAAATAAATAAGTTTTAATATTTTAACTTCTTCCACTATTTTTATGCTCTAGTTGACGTTTACACCTTATTACTCAGTAAAAACACACACTGGTCCACATCTCACCTCAACTAGTTCATCAGTTGAAGTTTTTCCATCTCATTAGTTAACAGGTTAACAGTTTCAGTCCTTTTGAGATTTAATCTCCAGTCACAAGTCTGTAGCCTCTGCTGACTGTCCAATAGTCTTAATTTTGTCCTTTTTGCTGCACCGTAGAACACAGTATATTTAATATATATATTAAACTCTGGTTCCAAGGTGGAAATGTTCAGTCCTGCTGTTGACTGCTGCTTTNCAGGCTTCTGCTGACCTTGATGAGCTGCTGAGGAGAGAATTCAATCATTTCAATGTTACATATGAAACCTCTAATGTTTGAATCAGAGTTTTAGAGTCTGTCACTGATAAACTCTGGTTCCAAGGTGGAAATGTTCAGTCCTGCTGTTGACTGCAGCTTTCACTCATTTGGGTTTTAATAAACACCTCATGAACATGTTGACAAAGTTTAACTTTTTTATTTATTTAAGTTGGTCTTTCAGGTTATATTTAGTATGAGATTAGTTTAATTTTAGTCACAAACCTGATTTTATGAATGTTAATTCAGTGTTCATACAAACCTTTAGCTTTGAGTTCATGTTTTGCTACTGTGGCAACACAGGTATATGCTATTTGGTGGTGATGTTACCCTGCTAAATTTACCTTTACACAGGGAATTGGGTAACCAAATAAGAATGTCAACAACGCCACCTTGGGAATGACACCCAAGGAAATATAACGCCTATAAGACACTCAGGTTTGCTCGCCAGGGAGAAAGAGATGCAATTCAGCAATTAAAAGATTACTTTTATTTATGCTAAATCTCTTCAAAACATTTTAAAACCACAGCACACTAAAGAGGGGAAGGAAGGGGGAAGACTGTATGACTAAGGTCTACCAGTAAAAGAGGGTAAGCCTTACCGGGCCGACTGGTTCTAGATTAATACAAAAAAAGATTAGTCAAACAAATAAATCACCCCAGGCACTAGTGAACATGCATTCCAATGTGAAAAACCCCCAACGCCAACCACTCGCACACACTTGGACCAGTCCACACCAAAGACCCTCCGCCACCTTTGGTCCCTAGTCTGGACACACAGGGATCCATTTAAATGAAATACAATTTTTTTGAAAAATCCCTAAAATATAGAAAAGTTATTTACAAAATGTAAATCAGTCCTAGGACCAGAATGAGAAAAGAACAGAGCTCTGGTGAATGAGCTAGACCTATCAATCAATCAATCAAATTTTATTTGTATAGCACATTTCAGCAGCAAGGCATTTCAAANGTGCTTTACATAATTAAAAAACAAAATAAAAACAGCATGTGACATTGAATAAACAGTAAGAAAGAGAAAAACATCGAAGACATCAAAAACCCGCACTCTAACCCTAATTTAGCCACAAGCAACTCTAAACAGGTGGGTTTTAAGT
>NW_023665759.1:65530-68637 GCF_001649575.2 Kryptolebias marmoratus | reverse complement strand
TTCTCAGTCTGTTAAAACAATCTTCTTACAGGATTTTAAGAAGTAAACTAGCAGTCCTAAAGAAAAACCAGAAAAGGAACTTTTGATTCCAGAAATAACAGAGAAGAGATCAACATCTGACCTCTGAACCTCCTTCTCTCTCTTTAGATTTCTCCTGATTTTCTTTTAGGAAACTAATATAGTCAGAGATCAACAAATCAAAAAAGGGAACATGCAGAAAAAAAGTGGCATCTGGGTCTGAAGATGTTTGCTGTGGTATTTGTTTGTTTGTTTGTTTGTTTTGTGAGCTTTGTGCACAAGATGTTTTATTTTTGTTTAAACATTTTTGCCATGCCAATTTTTCTTTCTTTAATGATTTTTTTTTAGATCTTTGGAACAAAGTTAGAAGTAATCTCACTCCTAAGTTTTTTTCGCTGATGCTTTTATGGATGAGATTTGAGGTATTTCTAATTCTGTTTTGTTGATCTGAGTTTGATAAACTGAGAATCAGTCAGATCGATTTAGTTTTCAGTGGCTGTAAACCTTTTGTCAGTTTTCCTACCAGTATATTGAGGAGGTCAAAGGTCAGAACTGACAGGCTGAGTGGAACCTTGTATTGGATGTCCAGGGAGGGAAAAGTGCAACAGTTTGAAGTGTTGAAGAGATTTCTTTCCTCACAAAGGAAGTTACAGTTCAAAATCCACTTCTAGCAGTTTTTATTTAAACAGCTAACAAATCTGTAGAAGCTTAGTTGTTTATTAATAAACAAAAGATGGCTGTGAAAGAAAACCTCTGTAATCACAACTGAATTAGAGGTTTGGGTCTGGGTCAGATGATCACACAGACAGTATCTCTCTGTCTCACCCCCAAAAATGTAATCTTTGTGCAAAAGACTTCTAAATTTCATGTTAAAGAAAAAAGAGACAATTTGTTTCTCTTCGGTAAAAAGTAAAGTTGAAACAAGTGAAGACTTATTCCAGCAGGGAACATTTTCATTATTCCTGCTTGACAAAGGCCTGATGACAGAATGACTGAATGACTGAATGACTCCAACAATGATGTGAGAAGATTGTTTTTGAAAATCCCCACAATGACATCAGGACCACAGTGGAAACAGAGACCCAGCAGGCCTGAGTTCTCTGCCTAAGACTGAATGATTTACAGATTTTGTTTTAGAAAACTCTAAATGTTTGAAACCGAGCTCTGAATGTTTGCTCTTTCTTGGGATGAAATCCTGGCTGGAACATTTTAATGACTGCTCAAAATAAATGTGCAAGTTGAAAACTATTTTTTATTGTTATTTTTCTTTTCAGACAGCCCAGCAGATGGAGGTAAAATTTACAGTCAACATCAACACAGATCAAAGATACAGTATATTCAGTATATATAGAGGCCTCGGAGGTACCAGTGGTCATCAGAGCACTCGGTGCTGTGAAGAGTGGCTCCAACAGACCCCAGGAACAACCTCAGAGATCTCTGTCCAGAAGAGTCCGAGGAACAGCTAAGATACTGAGCAGAACCCTCGAACCTCCCAGACCTCTGGTAGAGGACCTGAACTTGAAGTGAATGTTATTTTCATTTGGGTTAATCTCTTACTTAAGTGATTGCTAATGTTAAAAAACACAACACTTCAAATCCAAAACATTTTAAAAAACAAATTACCTGGTCTTTTTTTCTTTAGATGTTGTATTTCCCATCTGGGAACTTTACACAAATCAAAACTAGAGTGTCAGATTTCAAGCTTTAAACCTCATGAGATGCTTTGTGTTTTGTGAACTAAATTCACATTCAGATTATGCTCTCTCCTCTTCCACTAGAGAGTCATTGGGGTATTTGCTTGCCTGGCTTACATGAAAGAGGTTTTGATCTCATGCATGAATGGTCTGTGGAGTGAAAATGACTGAGTCATTTCCACTCTAATTCACACATTCATGCATGAGATCAATCTGTTTGAACATCCTGATCAAAAACAATAACTGAGTCCAGACTAAATGAACAAATGCAGAGAGAGGTTTTTTTGGATCACAAACCAGCAGGAGCATCCTCATTCTTTTAGGTAGATCAGCGACAGATGAGGAACAGATAATCATGTAAAAGTTTCTCTCCTCCATCATGTGACTTCTGAGAAATCCTTCCAGGCAGTTTACCTGCAGCTCAGGTGTTCTAACAAAGCTGCAGAGCCTCATTCTTCAGGTGGGAGGGACCCACTGAGGAGCTGAGAGTGTGGCCTGTTTTTAACTCTTAGTTATCATAATAAGATAGCATATTAAAGGTTAAAGCAGTCAGTAAAAAACCTTTTGTCTCACCTTCTTATTCTGTAAATATAATCTGCATGTGATTGGAAAGTAAATGGATTTTTCTACATTAACTCTCGGGTATTTAAAATGAGTAACCTGCTCTGTTTATTGTGTTTTATCGTCAAAGGTCTGTACAGCCTTTCTTCACTTCCCCTCTCAGATCCAGCTGCTTAGTTTTACTAATACTGAGGTTTAAAAATCTGCTGTCAAACCAAGTGACAAGGTGGTCAAAATACTGAGACTAGGAGGGTTAATAACATCCTGTAGGCAAGCAGTAAGGGTCATATCAACAGGTACTTTATTCAGGAAGGATCTTTTGTCTTATGGTTGATCTTATTAAAATTACCAGACGAAATAAGACATTTTGAAAGAAGATAAGGCTGAACTGTGATGAAGACAGATGACAGGTCCATAAAACGTATGCACATACATGATTTAGTTTTGCCCAAATGAATGAAGTATCTTTATTATCATGACTGCTAAAAGTACTGTATACATGGAAATATGGCATTTTAGCCACAGGTAGTCTTTGTAAAACCTAAAAATGTGTCTGAATATGCAGAAAGTAATTTAGAAAACATTTTATTTCAGAACAACAACAAACAGTTTTGAAGTTTTTTGCCAACAGCAACAGGACTGTAGCAGAGAAAATATGCTGATATCTTCTCTTTCTTTCCGTCTGTTGTCACTTTGTTAAGCTGTGTTATTTTCAATGAATGGGGAAACAGAAAAAGAAAAACATTCCTAAGAAGTGAAAAATCAGGTTCTCCAGGTCCTGAGGATCAGCAGCAGCTTGTTGCTGTGAGTCATTCTGTGTTTTCAGCAGCAGAG
>NW_023665759.1:61571-62914 GCF_001649575.2 Kryptolebias marmoratus | reverse complement strand
CTCTTATTTCCTCCAAACATTCTGTAGATTCCTCCTGTCTTCAGGGTCAAACAAGAACCACCTCCACTAAACCTCCAGAATAAAGAAACTTCACTTCTTTTCTTGTTTGTGGAAAATGCTGCATGTTGCTGCAGGTCCTTTTATCACAGCCAGTGGATGTCTGCTAACAGAACCTAAACTACTTTTCTCCAACACTGACAGGGTTCATTTTTTAATGATGACTTTTGCTGTCAAAATATCAAAATATGAGAAAATAGGTTATTAGTTTCTGCTCTATGATTTTACTTTTAACATGTTATATATGAAAAGAAAATCAAACCATTTTTAGTAATTGGTTTATTTTTGACCACAAATTAAAAGAAATGATTTGTTTTTAATATTATGCTTTTATATTTCAAAGTGAAAATCAAATAACCACTCTTTTTTCTTCAATACTGGTTTATGAAAAGAAACTCCAAAACATCTAAACATGCATTAATCATAAATTGTAAAATGAATATATTGCATCTCTAAATGGGATTGATGAAAAGAGATTATTAGTAGAAGGAGTTGATAACATCCTGTAGGCAATAACCAGGACTGTGAGACCTTGGTTCAAAAATTTTCTGTCATGGTTTTAGTTACAGATTTGGCCCACATGTAGAACACACTCAGGAGACAGAAGCAGATTTAAAATGTTTATTAAAAGGACTTGAGCACTGAAGAGGATGGTCGGGGACTGGGAACTCTGGAACAGGTCTTTGACTGTATGGGGAGGTGAAATGGTTAGATCAGGAAGAAATGGATGACTGGAGAGGTTGCTTACAGAAGAGTTGATGGTACACAACCAGGGAGAAATGAGTGAAGTCTGAGAGCTTGAAGCTGGTGGCGCGAGGTGGTGGTTAGCAGGGTGGCTAGGAGGGTGAGCAGAGTTCAATCGGAGGTGGTTCTCAAGGAGAGCTTCCAGGAAGCTGCCAGCAATGAACCTGAGGAGGTGAGGCAGACTTGGAGACTTGAAAAGTTCGGCGTAAGACAGAAATTTTCTGGAGCTGAAAACTTGAGCAACTAAGGGAAGAGGCCAGTAACCAAGAAAGCACGAGACATACCCCGTAGGTTAACACTCTGGTAAAGAACTGCTGGCAGCAAGCCTCTCCTTGATTAGTTCATGATAGGAAACACCTGTCAGTCCTCCACCACTAGAGCTCAGGCACCACCTACTGATGTTGGGTTTCTGCTACATGTTGAACAGGATGAGTAACACAAACAGGACTCTGCTGTCCTCCATTATTACTGTCGTTGTTTCTAATGATCCCAGCCCTCATGTGTTGCCATAGAAACAGAAAGCCTCTGATCTTAGGACATCA
>NW_023665759.1:59643-61471 GCF_001649575.2 Kryptolebias marmoratus | reverse complement strand
GTTTGAGCTGCAGCAACAAAAAGTCCAGCAGAGACCAGAGACTGAGAGAGAAAGCAGAAGTGTTTGTGCTCTTTTCTCTTCCTCTCTAACAGGGAGCTGTGGCAGCTCCAACACTCCACACTCTGTATCATCATCCCATTCAAGTCACACAGAAGGCTCCCATTTTCTGACTCATCCAAACCTGGAGATCTTTGAGAAACACAAACACACACAGGGTTTCCCCCAGAAAACAGGCTAAGCCTGGTGGTAGGTGGCCGTTTGCCGGCTAATCGTCGGCCGACCGTGATTTAGTAAGAAAAAAGATTAAAGTTGACAAGAAAGTTGAAAATATGGCTATTTATTATGTAATATACTGTATAAAAAAACAAAACAAAAAGGCACTTTTGAAATAAACAAGCAGAGCTTAGCCTGGCGGCCAGGTCACCAAAACCTGACGGCCCAATAGACTGGGGAAAACCCTGACACATTTAACAACACCTGCAGCTGGAGTCAAAGGATTTCCAGAATCCTTAAAGACTCTTCTGAACATCTTTATGAAAACTGATTCTGTCTGTTGCTCCATAAGAAAACATCTGGAACCTGTTTTTATCATTGAACCACAGCTGGAGGTCAGAAATCCTAGATATGATGATGATAAGTCATCTGATTATTGTTGGAAAAGAATTTATCAAAACAAATGTTACAGATGAGAAAATAATAAATAAACTGTTCTGTCTTGTGGTCAGACGTTAAACTACATTTCCCCTGAGTGTTAGCTCCAACAGCTGCTTCAAAGCCTCATGGGAGATGTAGTTGTTGAAAACTATAATCAATATCTGTAAAACTGTACAAGTTATAGTCAGTTTGTGTTGGATTTATTTACCCTGGTAAATCCCACTGAGATCACAGAGCTCTGTTTGAAAGGAGTCCTTGGTCTGAAGGCAGATTAAATATGGATGTTTTTGGACTGTGGGAGGAAACCAGAACTAACTCCACACAGAAAAAGCCCAGGTCCAACCCAGGACTTGAACACAGGAACTTCTTGCTGTGAGGCAGCAAAAACCATCAGGCTGCTGGATAATTTTGATTTGCTCTGACTTCCATCTTGAACTCAAAACTTCATCAGTTGTAGATGTACCTTTGATGATTACTATCTGGTGGTTTCATTAAAATCTGTTAAGAGGTTCATGATATATTTTGCTAACAGACAAACAAGGTTGACTGGAACAGGTAATGTTAAAGATTTTAGCAAAGATCTCATAGAATGAGTCACACTTGGAGTATGTGTTGTGAACAAATCTCAGTTACAATCACATCACATTTTAGCTCAATATCTGTAAAAGTTACTAGATTATCACCATTTTTGTGTTTTCTAAAGTGAGCTGTCTGTGTCGGCCATCTAGAATTGGGTTGACTCCAAAAACTATATAATATAATAATGTTCATCCAATGATTATTTGTGGAAAGTTTCATTAAAATATGTTAACTGGTTCATGAGATATTTTGCTAACAGACAGATACATACAGACAAAACTTGAATGTCTTCCTGTTTCCTTTCAGCAGCAGGAGATAAAAACCCATTCTGACAACAAGTGGAAACTTTCCTCTGAATCTCTGCAGCTTCTTCTCTCATCTCTCCTGACGTCTCTGATCAATAATATTGGAAGTGATGGATCCCTGCAGAGTGATCACATGACAGCAGCAAGAATCCCACTGAAGAGGCAGGAAATAAAGCAGGAAGACTGAAGCAGCAGGAAAATGAAGACGTGGACAGAGACATGAGCTCCATGAAGCGTTTGGACAGAGCAGCTGCAGCTGCAGCGTCTGATTCAGAACAACACAAAGACAA
>NW_023665759.1:55911-58626 GCF_001649575.2 Kryptolebias marmoratus | reverse complement strand
CCTGTCAGTGTTGGAGAAAAGTAGTTTAGGTTCTGTTAGCAGACATCCACTGGCTGTGATAAAAGGACCTGCAGCAACATGCAGCATTTTCCACAAACAAGAAAAGAAGTGAAGTTTCTTTATTCTGGAGGTTTAGTGGAGGTGGTTCTTGTTTGACCCTGAAGACAGGAGGAATCTACAGAATGTTAGGAGGAAATAAGAGTTAAAAACAGGCCACACTCTCAGCTCCTCAGTGGGTCACTCCCACCTGAAGAATGAGGCTCTGCAGCTTTGTTAGAACACCTGAGCTGCAGGTAAACTGCCTGGAAGGATTTCTCAGAAGTCACATGATGGAAGAGAGAAACATTTAGACAATTATCTGTTTCTGTCAGAGTCCATCTGAACTCTGTTGTCACATTTCTGTCCTGCAGCTCATCAACAGAGTTTCAGCCCTCGTTTAGATTTTAGATCTGTTCAACCATAGACTTGCTGGAATGGGAGATGAATTTTCATTTTATGTAAATTAAATGGACAAAAAGATTCTATTCTCTTCTACAGTTTTCACTTTAACTGAAGCAGCTTGTTGTCAGTGATCAGATTGTGTGCAGCCACACCTTCATCTTTTCACTGTGAACAGATGTTGTCTGACTGGTTATCCATCCTTTCTGTTACTGTAAGACTCCTATCAGTGGAGGTGATTTCCTCTGTTCTGATTGGCTGATAAACATTAGAAAACAGAGGGTGAGGATTATTAAACACCTACACAATGTATAATCAGAACCTAATTCTTCAAACTCTTCTGTTGTGGAGAAAAAACCTCTGGGTGCTTTTTAACAAACACCAGAGCCAGTAAACAATCATATGTGTGCAAACTTTTTAAAGACTTGTCATCTGCCTTTAACACAGTTCAGCCCAATCCACTTAAAACATTTGTGTGATCTGACTGTGAACAGTCATCTTGGTGTTTGGATTAGAGAGTTTTTAAGACACAAACCTCAACAGATCTGTTTGAATCTAACTGTCTTAAAGACAGGCGTCCCCCACAGATGGGTCTTATTTCCAATTATTTTATCTGTCATCTCATCAAATGACTGACCTTTAAGGGTGTGATTTGAGATGCCTGATGAAATTGGATGTTGATGAACCTGCATTCATTATCTTATTGTCACACACTTTGTGAGATTGTTTATGGTCTGAGTTAAGTAGCTGTTCCCAAACTTTATGACAAAAGGCACAGCTCAGGGAGAACCTGCAGCCACAGCCATGGATAGTGTTGTTTTGTCACTGCATGCAGGTGTTATGCAGTGTGTAAAATCATGTGACCATTTCAAAGACACATCCTTGTCTGAGCCACAGTGTGTGGCAGGTGGCTTACTGTTGACTGCATGAGATTAAGGTTGTATGACTTTAGTCCAAGTTTCAGACTTGAATCCCCCATCTCTGCCTCAAACTAAAGAATTACAAATTGTTCTGACTGAGCTAACAAGCTAATGGCTAGTCTGAGTGAGGCCGAGATCAAAGTGGATTACTGCCATCCTGCAACAACTCCAGTTTAAAAAATGTTATAATGATTCATGTAAACATTATTTAATGTCTTTATGTTGCTGTCAGTTTCACTGTTCTGTCTTAAACACAGGTGAACCACAGGGAACTGAGCGAAACCACAATACTTTTCTGTATAAAGTACCTGATAACACAGCCCTGGCTGCTTGCCTACAGGATGTTATAACCTCTCCTACTAATAATCTCTTTTCACTGAGCTCATTTAGAAATGCAGTCAGTTTATTTTACAATGTATGGATTTATAGATTTAAGTTCTTTGTATGTTTTGATAACATGCATCTTTTGGGATGAAGCTGAAAGAATATTAACTAATATACCTGTTGTGAACAAATCATTTTGAAGTGCCTCACCTATTGTGTAATGGGTGAAAATCTGCAGCCACTGAAATGTCTGACTCTTCCTCCTGATTTGTCTTTTAGCAAATAAAAATCCCCACATGGACAGAAAACTCAGTTTTCACTGAGTGAGTTTTTTTTAGAGCTTCTCTGTTTGAAAAGTAATAAAAATATCAGCTGAGATTCTTTCTTTTTCACAAACTTTTATAGGTATTTGTTTAAATTTTCCAACTTTTGTTCTAAAACTGAGTGATATGATCAATAATCCCCAACAGATTCAGGATCTTTCATCAAGAACTAAACCTTCCTGTTATTTAACCAACAGAGATTCAACATCCTAAGCAGAAGTCACTCATTGGAAATGTTAAAAAGAAACTCAGAGACATTTAATGTCCGTTCTTTGAGTTTAACTTTAGTGTTTCCTTTTATATATTCAGATTTACTCTATTTTTGGTTTTGTGAAGTTGACATCATGAGAGAACCTTTGTTTGTTTGATTTTTTTTTTTTTTTTTTTTTTTTTTTTTTTGGGGGGGGGGGTGATACTTATTCTATGGATCCAATACCAAGTAAATACAGAATTGTAATTTTTCGTCATCAGTATTCTCAATCTAAATATAGTTTTATGACTTTTATACAGATGATATTTAGTGTTACTGTAAATTAGCTGATTATATCAACAAAGTTTCTGTCAGAGAGATAAACTGCAGCAACACGTCTGTTTCCAGTTTCAGAGACAAACAAAGCATCAACATACCTGAAACAGACTCAGAGCAGAGACGCTGACAGACGACAAACACAGTTTTCCTCTCAGATCCAAGAGTCGGCTCAGAGTAGCTG
>NW_023665759.1:53094-55167 GCF_001649575.2 Kryptolebias marmoratus | reverse complement strand
TTTTTAAACCTCAGTATTAGTGAGACCAAGCAGCTGGATCTGAGAGAAGTGAAGAAAGGCTGTACAGGGCCCGAATTCAGGCCTTTGACTGTAAAAAAGCAATAAACAGAGCAGGTTACCCATTTTAAATACCTGAGAGTTAATGTACAAAAATCTATTTACTTTCCAATCACATGTAGATTATATTTACAGAATAAGAAGGTGAAACAAAAGGTTGTTTACTGAGTGCTTTAACCTTTAATATTCTATCTTGTTATGATAACTAAGAGTTAAAAACAGGCCACACTCTCAGCTCCTCAGTGTGTCACTCCCACCTGAAGAATGAGGCTCTGCAGCTTTGTTAGAACACCTGAGCTGCAGGTAAACTGCCTGGAAGGATTTCTCAGAAGTCACATGATGGAGGAGAGAAACTTTTACATGATTATCTGTTCCTCATCTGTCTCTGATCTATCTGAGAGATTGAAGATGCTCCTGCTGCTTTGTGCTTCAGAAAAACTCCTCTCTGCATTTGTTCCTATAGTCTGGACTCAGTTATTGTTTTTGATCAGGATGTTCAAACAGAGAGAAAAAAGAGATGCTTTGATCTCATGCATGAAGGTGTGAATTAGAGTGAAAATGACTGAGTATTAGTAATAAGACCTGATACTCAGTCATTTCCCCTCCACACACCTTCATGCATGAGAACAAAACCTCTTTCATGTGAGCCAGGCAAGCAAATACCCTAATGACTCTCTGGTGGGAGGGGAGAGGGATTAATCTACAAATGAATTTAGTTCACATAAACAGAGCATCTCATGAGGTTTAAAACTTGAAATCTGACACTCTAGTTTTGAATTGTGCGAAACTCCAAGATGGGAAACAAAACATCTGCAGAAAAGAAGTCCAGTTAATATGTTTTGTTTGTTTTTTTTATTTGAAGTGTTGTGTTTTTTAACATTAGCAATCGCTTAAGTAAGAGATTTACCTGAATGAAAAAAACATTCACTTCAAACTCAGGTCCTCTACCAGAGGTCTGGGAGGTTGAGGGTTCTGCTCAGTATCTTAACTGTTCCTTGGACTCTTCTGGACAGAGATCTCTGAGGTTATTCCTGTTGGAGCCACTCTTCACAGCACAGACTGCTCCGATGACCACTGGCACCTCCGAGGCCTCTATATATACTGAATATACTGTATCTTTGATCTGTGTTGATGTTTACTGTAAATTTTACCTCCATCTGCTGTAGAAAAATAACAATAAAAAACAGTTTTCAACTTGCATATTTATTTTGAGCAGTCATTAAAATGTTCCAGCCAGGATTTCATCCAAAGACAGAAGAAACATTCAGAGTTTGGTTTCAAACATTTAGAGTTTTTTAAAACAATCCTCCTACATCATTGTTAGAGTCAATCTGTCATTCAATCCTTCTTTCATTAGGCCTTTGTCAAGCAGGAATGATGAAAATGTTCCTTGTTGGTATCTAAGTCTTTAGGTGTTTCATCTCCATTGTTTACAAGAGATAAACAAATTGTTTTTTTTCTTCAACATGAAATTTAGAAATCTTTTGGGCAAAGCTTTGACTGGTCACACAAAACAAACAAACAAACAAACAAATAAAAAGAAATACCACAGCAAACATCTTCAGACCCAGATGACACATTTTTTCCCATGTTCCTCGTTTTTCATTTGTTGATCTCTGACTATATTAGTTTCCTAAAAGAAAATAAGCAGAAATCTAAAGAGAGAGAAGGAGGTGAAACTAAGACAGAAAGCTCTGGATCAGAGATCAGATGTTGATCTCTTCTCTGTTATTTCTGGAATCAAAAGTTCCTTTTCTGGTTTTTCTTTAGGACTGCTACTTTACTTCTTAAAATCATATAGAAAGATTGTTTTAACAGACTGAGAACAAAACAGAGAAATTATTCAAACACAATGAAGCAAAAAGGCAAAGAAAAGAACTGATTTAAATAAACTCTTCTGTTTCCTGAGTTGCCAGATTATTCAGCCCATCAGAGTAAAAACAGGCCACACTCTCAGCTCCTCAGTGCGTCTCTGCAGCTTTGTTCTTCTGAAACACCTGATCTGCAGGTAAACTG
>NW_023665759.1:37382-52994 GCF_001649575.2 Kryptolebias marmoratus | reverse complement strand
GTCTGTGTGGTTTCCTGGATGCTGTTTCAATCTGTCTGACCTCATGTTCATCATTGACCTCTCCAGTCCCTCCCTCTGTGATGTAGAGCTCTGTGTAGATCTGATTCAGAAAGGTTTCTTTTCCTGCTTTAGCAATCCCCTCAAACACACACTGGAACTTCTTCTTCAAAAATGATTTTAAGTTATGTTGACAAAGAGTTTCTGAAGATAAACAAAAATGAACATTATCAGATAATATTTTTTGGAGTCAGGAATATACTTATTTTCATCTAATCAGTGACTGAATATTTTTGTCCCATGTTTTGTGACATTTTAATGTGTCATTAATCCAGCAGGTTAAATCTTTAGAGATTTAAAATCTTCATCCTCTACCGAGGACTTCAAAATTGCCTCTCCAATAGATTTTTGTTTAAACTTATGTTTTGCATTTTAAAAGTTTGTGATAAAAGCATGTTACAGATGAAATTATTTCTTTGTCAGTGAAACCAGCCAAGCTTGATGCCATCTCGTAGAAACTACTGAGCTCCATACCTGATGAACATGGACCACCTGACGGCTTATTTGGCACAACTTGTGAGGTTTGTTTTGTTGGAAGAAAATGTACCTGAAGTTATGAACTGGCTGTTTTTAATTCTCCTATGGGCATTATAAATAATGCAGAAAATGTACAAGTTTTTATTTAATCTTCATATAACAGCTGTGTAAAAATCCAAAAGCACAATGGTTTAAAAAAAAAAAAAAATATATATATATATATATATATATATATATATATATATATATATATATATATATATATTTGGAGACTTTTTTTAAAACAAAGTTTTTGCTTCTGTATGCTGCATCAAATGTTTCATGCCTTTTTATCTCTCTGACTGACCTTTCTCCAGCTTCATCTTCTTTAAAACTAGGTTTGTCACCTCCATCACATGATCTGAGGTATACATCTCAACCATTAAGTCCACTGTATCGAGCCTGTCTGCTTTCTCCAGACGGGCCTTTTTCATGGCTTCAAACCCGTCTTGTGGTTCAGGATTCTGAAGGTGCCAGTGGAAAAGTTTCAGCTCCTTCCATAATAAATCTTTCAGTATGTGCATCAACTGATGCTTCACATCAGAAGTGTTCTCCATCTTTATCCTGCAGAAACATCATGGGACATTTTTACTGCAAAATCATAATGAATTAAAGGCCTTCATGGAATGCATATCACCCGCCACCTTTTATGTCAGAGTGTTAAACTAAAATCATCTTTGATAAGAAGGGGTGGAGTTACTGTAATACCATTTTGTTTAAAGTAAATAATATGCATGATCTCATGTGATATTGTAAGACCTTTTTAAGGTCACAGAGTAACAAACACGCACACAGACACACTCACTCACACTTGCACACAGGTACAAACCTTATTGCTCTCTCTTCACCTTCAGCAGCAGGCGATAACTATCCTGTAGATTTGTCTTCAAACAGCAGAGTGATTAAACTTTGTGCTGAAATAAGAAGTCAACATGTTCTCCAAACATTAGAGAGCAGAAACAAACAGGAAAGTTCCTGAAGACAAAGTACAAGGATGAATCAAAGCAAACTTACAGTTTGTTCAAACAGTCCAAAGTGCTGAAGAAGAAGTGTGTGAAAACGTTTGAATCCCTCCCTGAAGCTCCAAACTTGATTTATTTAAACCATGTCAAACTAGTGTTGATTTAGTTTGCTAAACAAAAGTTGTGTATTGAAGATCTCCCATTTGAAATCCTGTGGTAGACCATCTGTCATCACAACAGGAGACACTCCAGCTGCTAAGCCAGCTTACCTTTTCATGCTCCTTCTGTTACAGCTTTGTAACTACCTCACTGGCTGCCTGAGCAGCATAACAGCAATAAGTTCACTCCAACACATAATTTCATATTGATCCTTTCAGTAAGACATCCAAGAAGAGTCTGAGGTCTGGCTTGAAGTGTTTTTTGAAAGAATCTTGTGACAAAATGTGATTGGCTTACTGGAATAAGTCACAGCCTCACCTCACAGGTTTAAGGGACAGGTGTCAGTATCTCACCTGCAGCAGACAGTAGTCACAGCTTTCTCAGTTCAGAGATTCAGGGAGGAATTTAGATGTTTTTACACACAGAACTGTACTGAGACCAGCTGTCAGACAAGTTGTGAACACACTGAACTATTTAGGATGTGGAACAGGATACTCTCATTAACTGAAAACAAACAAGATGTCTGAACATGTGGTTAAGCTGATTTAACTGAAACACTTTGTTGTTGATCAGAGTGTGTGCAGCCACACCTTCATGTGTTCAGTGTGAAAATATGTGGTGTGACGGGTCAGACTGAGTGGGAGTCAGAGGAAAGTTCCCGTCTGAACACATGAAGCCTTCTCCTGACAAACACACGCTTCAGCAGCTCTTTGATTCTCAGTGGTGGAGTGTGGCTCTGTGTGGACATCAGCTGGTTCCTTTTTACATTTTAATATTGTTTGTCTTTTATTTAGATACCTGACAGTAGGTTTTATCATATAAACAGTGTAAATACTACGACAGAAAAAGTTCTCTTTCAATTTTAGAATTTGACAAAAGGGAATGTAAAATTACTGAAAAAGATTTTACCAAGTTTTAAAGATAAATAATCTCTGGGTGCATTTTAACAAATATCTGAACCAGTAACCAGGTTGGACAAATGTCTAACTTCACAGTAAAACTCTGGCTGTGATCTGTGGCCTGATGTTTATGTCTTGACTGACAGAAACATCTGGCCAACATATAGTCTGTATCAACGTGTATGTAATGTTCTACATTGCAAACTAAAGAATAATAAACATGTTATCTTTATAAATAAGATCGTCAGATTTTCACACTATTTTTCCTTTCACTTGCTTCCTGATTTGTTGTGACCCACAGCAGAGCTGAGCAGCTGACCATCCAGTCAAGCTCAGGTTCAATCACCAAGGTCAGTCACCACGCCCAGGCCAGGCTTCACCACAATCCTTCAGGCCCAGCTAAGGTTCTACCACCGGCCACTAGGCCCAGCTAAAAGCTCAGCCCAGGCTCTACCAGCAACCTATCCTCAAATGACATGCTGTAGAGAAAGAAATTCCCTCGACCCAACAGTCTGAAGGCATCATAATGCCTCCTTTTTCCACAGACGTCTATCAAAAGCTTCTTCAAAAGGTAGCAGTACTGGAAATGAAAATTGATCAACTTACAGTATATTTGGAGGTAAATGATAAATATAGGGATGAGACCACTTTAACAATGACTCAAAACAGTGGACAAAAACAGGATAACAGACAGCTAGGAGAACGCCTGTGCAAATTGTATTAAATCTACCTGAATCCCTCTCTGGAACTTGAACTTGCTTGAAGCTGAGCCTTAGCATAAAGACATGGGAGGACATATACCAGCCAGAACCAAATGTCCAGAGATAAGTGAGGAAACTGGTTGACCTTCACTGCTATCACACAGGAAGAGTTTTTCAACTCCAATACCAAGAAGGAGGATAACCACCTCAAAAAGAAGTAAAACCTAACAAACCCAAAACACATACAACCAATTGCAAAACAGATTTGCTTCACTTTTATTGTTCCCCTAAAAAGAATGCTTATCTTCTAACATCTGAGAAAGGTATGGGGCTAAATCAAATAGTAAAAGGTTGCAGAAAAAGCTAACTACTGGGCCTCAAACACTGACAGTAGGTGATGGAGCTGTGAATGATATAAATGGCTTTTTCAGTGAGAAAAACACCAAAGTACTGTTTTCCTAAAACACAAAGTCTAATACCTCAAAAACAAATATGAAGATTGTTGCTGAACATCTGACTGTGAAATCTGTCAATACACACACACAGGAGCCCTAGAAATTGTAAATGTCATGACCGGCGGAGAGCATGATGAACCCAGAACACAGACTCATCATTCAAAAAGGAAACTAATTTATTAAAATAAAAGATGACGTAGCAGCAAAAACTAAACTAAATAAACAAAACGGCGAGGCGAAGCAAGGCAAGGCAAGGGAACTGGACAGCACGAGACTAGAGACAATAGACATACCGGGGGACAATGAACCAGTGGGGTAGTGGAGAAAGTGACCAGGTTTTAAAGCTGAGGATGATATGGGAAGTGGGCACAGGTGAGTGATTACAATAGCGGACAGGTGGAGATGGGCGTGGCAATTAACAAGAGCTGACAGAGATAAGTGGAGAATGATGACAAATGGGGAACAAACAGTAAACCAAAAACAACAAAGACAGTAAACCAAAACCAAAAGAAACCAGAAACAAAACACTAAATACAAAAATAACACTACCAAAACAAAACCTGACAGTGAAGCAACAATCAGAGGTACTGAAACAGGATTTTATTGACCTGCTAAATACAGTTTGATATTTGGATACTGAGGTGTATTTGAGTGGACCTCTGCCACCAGCACAACAAGGAGATGAGATATTCAGCAGGCTGGTGATGCTTAATATATTGCTTAAGGATACATGTGTCACTCAGTCAGTGAACTTCACTGACAATTTCTATATGTTTTGACAACACAGGCATTTATTTAAACAAATGGATATTTCCATAATAAGACAGGAGTACAGTTGTTGAGCTCTAATATTTTCTACTATGTGTGATGGATACTAACTACCCCTGCCAAGGACAGGATACAATATACTCTGAAACAGCAAATAAGACAGCCTTTTGTAAGGTGGCAGATTTTGATGGAGGCTTCAACTTTAAAAACATCCTCACTAGGGACGGATGGTATAATTGGGCTAGTAGGGATCAGCTCTCCCTGGTCTCAAGAAAATCCCAGTCTTTACAAAGGGCTAACATTTTACAGCCTCATTCATTTATTATCTTTCGTGTTACAGAATAATTGACGGCCGTCTTGTCCCACCTCTTCAGATTGCTGCTCAATTGGGCTAATTTAGTTCAGCCCTGTTGGGGTCTGGAAGTCTTTTCTCTCTGTTTTGCCTGCTGCTTCTTCCTTTTCCTCAGTAGATGGTGCCTGACCTCTGCTGGCTGAGGACGGACAGGTGTTTCATATCATGACCTAATCAAGAAGAGGCCTAAAAGGAGCTTTCTGCCAGCACTTTTTCACTAGAGTGTTAACCTATGGGGTATGTCTTGTGCTCTCTTGGTTCCTGGCCTCTTCACTGAAGTTTACTCACATCTCCTTGTGTCTCTTTCCCAGGTTATCTCTGTGCTGAAGTTTCAGCTCCAGAACATTTCTCAGTCTTACACCAAGTTTTAAGTCTCCAAGTCTGCCTCACCTCCTCAGGTTCATTGCTGGCAGTTTCCTGGAAGCTCTCCTTGAGAACCACCTCTGATTGAACTCTGCTCACCCTCCTAGCCACCCTGCTAACCACCACCTTGCGCCACCAGCTTCAAGCTCTCAGACCTCACTCATCTCTCCCTGGTGGCGTACCATCAACTCTTCTGTAAGCAACCTCTCCAGTCATCCATTACTCATTCATTTCTTCTTAATCCAACCATTGCACCTCCTCATACAGTCGAAGACCCGTTCCAGAGTTCCCAGTCCAAAACCATCCTCTTCAGTACTCAAGTCCTTTTAATAAACATTTTAAATCTGCGTCTGTCTCCTGTGTGTGTTCTGCATGTGGGCCAAATCTGTAACTAAAACCATGACAAGCCCAGGGTCAGCCCAAAGCCCCGGGCTTTAGCCAATGAGGGTGGACATACGATAAAGGGCCTTGAGCGTGACTGTATGTGGGTGTTGTTTGGCTTAGCCTGAGTAGGTACGATTGTGAGCAAGATGAACATAAACAAGATAGATTATTTAATATCTCAGATGTTTTCCTTAAAGGGGATCTATTATGTATCCTTGAACAAGTCAGGATAGGTTTGTGGGCTGTACAAAACATGCTCATTACATTTATTACACAAAATCATTCTCAGATATTGAGATTTGGCCTGATCAGTCCTGCCTGTTTTGAGCTCATTTCAGAATGAGTGGTTTTAGGGCTTATTATGCTGTTGTTGGCTATGACCCCCCCAGCTCAGTGTCCCGTCTCAAAACATAAAAACTCTGAATGATTAAACGCTGCAGATTTGATGCAGATTTATATCAGTATTAATTCAAACTCTGAGGATTCTGACTTAGGGACAGGGGCACTTAGCGGTTCCAAAGCGACATTTGCTGAGCTGGACACTGGCAAACTGCGGTTTGAAATCTGACTGATAGCCAGTTGGGACACCAGCAATCAACAGGTCCAAACTCGAAAAGTGTCCGAACAGCCGCCTGGCAAAGATCAGTTGTTGTTTTGTTTTTTTTCCAACTTTTCTTCACTTTTATTAACATAGTTCTAATGTTAGTTTAGACAAACCTGCCCTTTGCTGTTACAGCCTCCCTTTGCTGTAAGAGCAAAGGGAGGCTCTTTCAGCTTAAACAGGAGACTTCCATTTTTCCCAAAATGTTCTCATACAGTCCCCTTTAAGCCCTCCACTTTCTTCACCCAGTCTGAATGCTTTGCTTTTGGATTTCACTAACAAAATGAAGAATGTCGTCAGCATTGGAACTCAATTCACACCTCATTCAACTCCCATATCAACTCCTTTTAACCTTCCCTATTTTGTAGGTCTTCCCACTTCACCTACTTCACATTCAGTATAAGGAAGAGTATCGGACTGAGGCCTAAATTTATCCTGTGTGCCCAGATTAGAACTGGGAGTTTACCTCTGGCAGTGGAAGTGGGCAGATATAAAGGCCTCCCTGTAGAGGAGAGAGTTTGTGTTTTTTGTGACCCTAATGTGGTGGAAGATATATAAACAGAAGTAATACAGATGTATTTTGGTTATCTGAGGACAAAATCCTCAATTTGGATGTATGATCAGGAAATTTTTGCATTTGCTATTTTTGTTATTAAAGCCTGGGAAAGAAGACAACGAGGGCTCTATCCTGGTTGAGTTTAAAGATTTAAAGATGTAAAGGTATTTATATAGCTCCTGTGATTTCTATGTGGTCATTTTGTTCTCTGTGTTTTTGTTTGTGGAGTGTTTTATAAGCCCATGCGAGCTGGGAACATGTGGTGCATGACACCTAAATAACAACTATCAACCAAAAGTCATCAAGCCCCCAAACTTCCAAAGAATTATCACGTTTGTAAGTTTGACGGATATGCATTGGCTCGAGGCTACAATACTAATATCAGTAATATTCTATCCCAGAAAAAGTCAGGGCTCTAAGAAGTTCAGACACTTTTTTAAATCCCTGTCATGACAAGTAACATAAAAATTATTTAAATAATGAGAAATAAAAAGAGGACAATAATGATATTATTAAAACTTTTAAAATTGACATTTTATTCCTTGGTGAAACAAAGTTGACTGAATGTAGCTGTGGCACTATTCTTAATGAGGCAGCACCAGGAAATTTAAATTTTATAAATAAATGTCAAACTGGCAAAAAAGGTGGCAGACTAATTGTCATTTTTTAGTCTGTATTTCAGTGCAAGAAAATTACATTTGTTAATTTTAGCTCTTTTGAACATCTCTATTTCTTAGTGAAAGCTGAACTAAAAGTCATATGTTTAATTATTTATAGACCTCTAATAAATTCACTGAAGAGTTTGCTGATTATGTCAAATATCTGTATTAACTGCAACTTTTTAATAATTAAGGGAAATTTCAATGTTCATATAGACAATAACATGGGCAGTACTGTCCCTGAGCTTCCTCAAGACTCAGTTTTTGGACCACTTTAGCTTAGCCTATATGCTACCATTAGGTAAAGTTCTGCAGAAATTTAATGTTGGCTATCATAGTTAAACAGATGACACACGGATATATCTAGCATTGTCTCCAAATGACTACAGTTCAGTAGAGTTGTTATGTGACTGTTTAGCAAAAATAAATAACTCGGTGAACTAAAACTGCCTTCAACTGAATCATGACAAAACTAAGATAATTGTGTTTGTTAACAACTTGTTAACAACGTGAGTTGCTGTCTTTAAAAACAAAAAAACAACTCTGAAATCTTGGTGTGCTGATAGATTCTGATCTGACCTTTATTAGTCATATCAATCAGTCATATCAATCATTAATACAGACTTATACAGCTAAAGAACATATCTAGATTGAAAACCTTTATATCTAAAACAGATTAGGAGAAGCTCTTCCATAATTTTACATCCAGTAGGCTGGATTATTGCAATGGTCTTCTAACTGGACTTCACCAAAAGAGCATTAAACAGTTGCAGTTTATTCAAAATGATGCAGCTCGGGTTTTGACAAGAACTGAGAGATCTGAGCAAACTACTCCAGTTTTAAAGTTTTCATACTGGCTCCCAAACTGCCATAGAATTCATTTCAAAGTTCCACTGTTGGTTTTCAAATCACTAAATGGTTTTGGTCCAGATTTCATGAGTGAAATATGAACCCAGCAGAGAAATTTTTGTTTTTATGGGAAGTACATTGTGTTACAATGTGTATGAAATGTGCAATATAGATAAAGTTACCTTGCCTTGTTGGGTGATGGTACGAAGCCGTTTCCCTGCAGGGATCAACAAAGTTTCTGTCAGAGTGATAAACTGCAGCAACACGTCTGTTTCCAGTTTCAGAGACAAAAAAAGCCTTAACATACCTGAAACAGACTCAGAGCAGAGACGCTGACAGACGACAAACACAGTTTTCCTCTCAGATCCAAGAGTCGGCTCAGAGTAGCTGGATGCTGCTGACGGAGCTGAGTCCGATCTCTGCTGCTGAAAACACAGAATGACTCACAGCAACAAGCTGCTGCTGATCATCATAACCTGGAGAACCTGAATTTTCACTTCTTAGGAATGTTTTTCTGTGTCTGTTTCCTCATTCAGGTAAAAGAAAAAAGAAAAACATTTTAAACTGACAACAGATGAATAAAGAGAAAATATCAAAATCTTCTCTATGCCATAGTCGTCTCAATGCTGGCAAAAATATTAAAAACTGTTTGTTGTTGTCCTTTATTTTAGGCTTTACAAAAACTACCTGTGGCTAAAATCTCATATCTCCATGTATACAGTACTTTTAGCAGTAATGATAATAAAGATACTTCAGTCATTTAGATAAAACTAAATCATATGTGTGCCTACTTTTTATGAACCTGTCATCTGCCTTCAAGACATTTCAGCCCGTCTTCTTTTAAAAAGTCTTATTTTGTCTGTTAAGATAAACCATAAGACAAAAGACCCTTCCTGAATAAAGTACCTGATGATATGACTCTGACTGCTTGCCTACAGGATGTTATTAACCCTCCTAGTCTCAGTATCTTGACCACCTTGTCACTTTGGTTGACAGCAGCTTTTTAAACCTCAGTATTAGTAAAACCAAGCAGCTGGATCTGAGAGAAGTGAAGAAAGGCTGTACAGGGCCCGAATTCAGGCCTTTGACTGTAAAAAACAATAAACAGAGCAGGTTACCCATTTTAAATACCTGGGAACTAATGCAGAAAAATCTACTGACTTTCCAATCACATGCTCATTATATCTACTGAATTAGAAGGTGAGACAAAAGGTTGTTTACTGAGTGCTTTAACCTCTAATATTCTATCTTGGTATGATAACCTCACAAGTAAATACACTGCCTGGCCATAAAAAAAAGTTGCCACCAAAAAAAAGGTTACACACTCTAATATTTTGTTGGACCGCCTTTAGCTTTGATTATGGCATGCATTCGCTGGTTTCAATAACCTTCTGCCATGTCACAAGATTTATTTCCATCCAGTGTTGCATTAATTTTTCGCCAAGATCTTGCATTGATGATGGTAGAGTCTAACTGCTGCGCAAAACCTTCTCCAGCACATCCCAAAGATTCTCAATGGGGTTAAGGTCTGGACTCTGTGGTGGCCAATCCATGTGTAAAAAATGCTGTCTCATGCTCCCTGAACCACTCTTTCACAATTTGAGCCTGATGAATCCTGGCATTGTCATCTTGGAATATGCCCGTGCCATCAGGGAAGAAAAAAATCCATTGATGGAATAACCTGGTCATTCACTATATTCAGGTAGTCAGCTGACCTCATTCTTTGAGCTCATCCTGTTGCTGAACCTAAACCTGACCAACTGCAGCAACCCCAGATCATAGCACTGCCCCACAGGCTTGTACAGTAGGCACTAGGCATGATGGGTGCAACACTTCACCTGCCTCTCTTCTTACCCTGATGCACCCATCACTCTGGAACAGGGTAAATCTGGACTCATCCGACCACATGACCTTCCATTGCTCCAGAGTCCAATCTTTATGCTCCCTAGCAAATTGAAGCCTTTTTTTCCAGTTAGCCTCACTGATTACTTGTTTTCTTAAGGCTACACAGCTGTTCAGTCCCAATCCCTTGAGTTCCTTTCGCATTGTGCGTGTGGAAATGTTCTGATTTTCACTATTAAACGTAGCCAGGAGTTCTTAATGTTGTTTTCCTTTGATCGCCTTCGATCGCCAATCACAATCATTCAGGATTTTTTTTTGGCCACCTTTTTTCCTCAAAGATAATGGGTCCCCACTATCCTTCCAGTTTCTAATAATGCGTTGGACAGTTCTTAACCCAATTTTAGTAGTTTCTGCAATCTCCTTAGATGTTTTCCCTGCTTGATGCATGCCAATGATTTAACCCTTCTCAAACAGACTGACAGCTTTTCCACAACCACAGGATGTGTCTTTTGACATGGTTGTTTAAGAAATGAGAAGCAACTTATTGCACCAGTTACGGTTAAATAACTTGTTGCCAGCTGAAACATAATCAACCATGAAGTAATTATCCAACAGGAGGCTTGTATCTATTTGCTTAGTTAAATCCAGGTAGCGACTTTTTTGGGGGCCAGGCAGTGTATATTTCTTGAAGTAATGCATATGGCCACCACCTTTAATGTGAGAGTTTTAAACTGAAATAATCCTTTGCTGGAAAGTGACAGAGTTTGGGCTGTTTTGTAAATCAGGTTATCTGCTGTATCTCATGTGATGATGTGAGATCTCACATGATGTATTAGTGCTCAGAGTATATCATGGGGATAACTCTCAGCTACTACTACACAAAATCTAGTTTAATATCTGTTTAGATTTCTGGCTGATGTCAATTAGCTGTGGCAGCCATCTTGAATTAGTTAGCCTCCAAATGTTAATGAGTTGTAGATGTAGATTTGTTGATTTCAGATGGCTGTAGAAAGGAGCTCTCCCTGCTGCTCTTCCTGTTTTAGCAGGTACCTGTTCAAAAGAACGTGACTGCTCACACAAACTGAGAGGCACATGACCAGCAGAAACACCTCCACCGACTCTCACAACAGGTAACGTGATGCCAGTTGATGTGGCGGCCATCCTGAACTGTATTGACTTTAAAAGTAACTCAGTTGTACATGTTCATTCAGTGATTACTTTCTAAAAGTTTTATTAAATTCAATACAGTGATTCTTGAGTTATTTTGCTAACGATGCACACAAACACCCACAGGAACTATTTCTTTTTGTCCTGATTGGCTGACAAACATTGAAGACCAGACAATATGGATTAATAAATACCCTCACATTATAGAAACAAAACTTAGTTGTTAAAACCTTAATGTCTAGGAGAAGTATTCTACAGGGGCTTTAAAATAAACACCAGATCCAGTAAATAAGTCCAAAATGTTTAAATCATTTGTTAACATACTTGTAGGGACATCCACTGGCTGTGATAAAAGGACCTGCAGCAACATGCAGCATTTTCCACAAACAATAAAAGAAGAAAAGTTTCTTATTCTGGAGGTTTAGTGGAGGTGGTTCTTGTTTGACCCTGAAGACAGGAGGAATCTACAGAATGTTAGGAGGAAATAAGAGTTAAAAACAGGCCACACTCTCAGCTCCTCCCACCTGAAGAATGAGGCTCTGCAGCTTTGTTAGAACACCTGAGCTGCAGGTAAACAGCCTGGAATGATTTCTCAGAAGTCACATGATGGAGGAGAGAAACTCTTTGACATGTCTGTTCTTGTCAGAGTCTAACTGAACTCTGTTGTCTCTGTCTTGCAGTTGACCAACCAACAGAGTTTCAGCACTCGTTTAGCCCCACCCCCCGTCTCAGGTAGGTTCCTGACACCTGTTGCCAGATGCTGAATCAGTCAACAGCAGGGGCCACTGTCCTGGAAGTTTTAGGTTTTTCTGCTCCAACACACCTAATTGACCTCCTCACCAAATCATCAAGTTATCCAGAAGCATGTCCACAAGTCATTCAAGTGTTTTAAAGCAAGAGCACACCTAAAACATGCAGGAAAGCAGCCCCCAAGAAGTTTGACATATGTGGTCTACAACATGTTTCTACCTGAATTGGTTATCATGCTCCTGCTGCTTTGTGCTACTGAAAAACTCCTCTTTTCATTTTCTGTTTGACGAGAAACAAAAAGAAATGCTTTGGTCTCATGCATGAAGGTGTGAATTAGAGTGAAAATGACTCTGTATCAGGTTTAATGCTGTATTGTATGTTTTTAGAGAATTATGAAGCATTAGGCCTGATACTCAGTCATTTTCCTTCAAATTTACACCTTCATACATGAGACCAAAATATTTTTCTCATGAGCTAGGCAAGCAAATACCCTAATGACCCTCTAGTGGGAGGGGAGTGAGATTAATATGCATGTGAATTTAGCTCACGTAAACAGAGCATCTCATGAGGTTTAAAGCTTGAAACCTGACTCTCTCTAGTTTTAAATTGAGAAAGCTTTCCGACGGGAAACGGAACATCTTCAACTACAGAAAGGACGTCCAGTTGCTTCATTTTTTCTAAATTTTGTGGATTTGAAGTGTTGTGTTTCTTAACATTAGCAATCCCTAAAATAAGCAATTTACTCACATAAAAACAACTTTTACTTCAAGCTCAGGTCCTCTATCAGAAGTCTGGGAGCTTGAGAGTTCAGCTCAGTATCTTAGCTGTTCCTAGGACTCTTCTAGACAGAGATCTCTGAGGTTGTTCCTGGGATCTGTTGGAGCCACTCTTCCAGTATAGTGGGTCACAGTACCGAGTGCTCTGATGACCACTGGTACCGTCCAGTACCCTGCTGTCCTCCGACGGTCCACAAACTAATGTAATGAAATAAACTCCTGGCTGAAATGTTTAAGAGACACTCTGTCAGGACTGGAGGTGAGCATGGCAAACCCAATACGCAGAGTCATAATTAATAAATAAAAGATTTATTTTTAAATAACAAAACTAAAAACAAAAGCTGACATGGCAGCAAAACAACTATAACAAAAATCCAAAACGCAGATAAGGGCGAGGTGAGGCGAGACAAGGGAAGGCAACATGGAACATGAGACGAACGACAGCAACAACAACCTACAAGAAACAATGAACCGGCAGGGGAGTGGAGAAAATGAACAGGTTTTAAAGCAGAGGATGATTAAGGGAAATGGGCACAGGTGAGTGATTACAATTACTGACATGTGGAGATGGGTGTGACAGGTAACCAGAAAACTACTGAGCAGAGGACAGGTGAATAGTGACAAAACAGAACCAAGGTATAAAGAAGACAAAACAATACAAAGACAAGGACAATAAAGCAAATACAAGAATCCATCAAGAAAAACCTAAATCATAACACACTCTGGTTCTAAGTTAAAGAAAGGAAGCTGCTTCATTTTGCTGTTTGCTGCTTTAGCTGTGAGCTGTTTTAGGGTTAGGGTTTCAACTGCAGCTTCTTATTTGCCTGCACAGCCTCATGTGGTGGTGAGTTTAAAACTTCCTTGTATTGTTGTTTTGTAACTAAAACAAGGCTTTCATAGATTATGAAGAGGCTTTGTGAAAATTAGAAAAAAGTTATTTAGCTCTGTAGTAGCTTGTAGGTTAGTTATTAATCAAACTAAAGCTGTGACCTGATGTGGTTATGAACAGAGCATCATTAACTCCTGCTCTAATTAAAACATACAGACAGATGAAAGATAATACTATGATAATGCTTAGAATAAATATAAATATTTCTTTATTTGATAACTGTAATTCCAGTCTCTTTATGTCAACAGAGCTGCAATATTTATACATCAGCTGATTATTCACAGCATTGCAGGAGTTTAAATTTGTTATTTAAATTATGTTGGGAAACAAGATATCAGTAAAATTACCAGAGATTTAAGTTAGAACAGGAATAATTTTATGAAGTCACATCCAATCAGCAGCTGTATAAATGTCAGAGTGATGGTCCAGTTGTTTTGAAGAGGCTGTATGATCAGTTAAATTCATGGTTCTGATGGTAATGTCTTCTAAAATTCTCACATTTTGTTCTTACTGTAACAAAACTGCAGCTTTTTAGGGCATAATGTGAGCCTGTTAGTGAGTTCAGGTTTTTCAACATATTTCTTATACGGAATTATGTGAGTTGATTATAAAAAAATTAGTTCAGGTCAAATGAAATAATTTTACCTGAAATTAAAATCTCCACATTAAATGTTGTTGTTTTAATTTTAAAATTTAATTAGAATATAAAGTTTATTTGGGGATATACGTATATTCACCTTTGTCAAGAAGGTAATGTTGATTTGTTTGTATGTCTGTTAGCAAGATTACCTAAAAACTAATGAACAGATTTTGATGAAACTTTCTGGAAATGTTGGGCTTGTCACAAAAAAAGTGATTACATTTTGGTGGTGATCCAAACCATAATCTGGATCGTACTATTTTTTTAATGACACTATGTCCTCAGTTGAGGTTTTGCTTTACGAGTGCTCAAGTTCAACATGTTTTGTTATTTGACAGGTTAATATGTGCACACTGCACTGAAATAACTATTTCTTCTCTATAACTGTTTTAAATATCATTTGTGAACACAGGGCCATGCAGAGACCACTAAAGGGGCTGGTGCTGAAAAAAAGGCACATATAACCAGATTTTAGGACAGAATATTAGCAAGAAGCTCACACAGCTTTTACAGTTTAATATTATGATGTATTACAAAATTGTAAGCAATGAGATATACAATTAAATCAAATTTAGGGAAAACAATTATATAGAACACACAACCATGCATGTGTATTAAATGTTATTGGTAACAATTTCCTTCTGCAGGTCTCTTTTCCTTATAGGGAAGTATTGCAATATTTAAACCCCCAATTTAGTGAAATATGTAAATCAGAGAGCTAGATCACCTGATATATTTTGTCTTTACAGAATTACACTGTTAAAAATATAAACAGGGGCACAATGCAACCTTTTAGTGTACTGTAATAAAAGTCCCTATAATAAAGAAAAGCTGTCTGGTTTGCTATACTTGTAGTGGATGTAAAGATGGTCCATTCAAAACAGCATCAAACTTTAATGTGGAAGAGAAAAACAAAAATGAACTAGAACTGCAAGCAGTTATCAACGGGTTCCAAGCCCCCACGCTCCGCCCCTATCCGCGCGCTCCGACCCCGACGCCCCGCCGGCGTGGCTCCGCCGCCTCTCTCGGCGAGCGGGCCGAGGCGAAACTCGCCAGTACGGTGCGAACTCAAAGGCGCTTCGTAAGACGTAACGGTACAATTTGTGTAGAAAGCTGAGGGAGGAAAAGCTAACTGCCATTTGATACCACACAGAGCCAAAGAAATAAATTCATAAAAAATTCAATATTTATTTGAAAAATACAAAAATATTCTCAGATGAGCAAGTCTACATCTGTAATAATATGCATTTATCTCCATGTCTCTAAA
>NW_023665759.1:32345-34888 GCF_001649575.2 Kryptolebias marmoratus | reverse complement strand
GTACAAAAACAATAGGGTTCCCTGCTCCGCTGGGAGCAGGCGAACGGCCATGCCTTGCATTGGCCGCCCGCTTGCTTCCGCAGGCTTGGAACCCTAATTATTGACACGTTACCTTAGTGTTACATATTCCCATGACAAAAGCCTCCTGACACTGAACTGACCACCAAACTTTCTAGTTATACCTCTTCTATTTGTGTTTCTGTGTATTTTGTAAGTACCTGTATACATTTTCTTCAATCCCTCCTCTCTTTTTTTCTCATTGTCTCATCCTCCCTGTGTTGACTGAAGCCCAGTGTCTCTTGTTATTTATTTCTCTCTTGTCTTGCTTTTATTCCCCAAACTGAATCTTTTAATGTTATTATCAAATCCCTTCTTTTCCATCTTGGTGATTTAACTGCTTAAAAAAACTTCCAACTTTTAAGCATGGTTAAATAAAGAATAAAAACTGTATTTGTTCATTTTGTTCTCTTCTGTTCACAGCAGCAGTTTTCTGTTAGTTTCTGTTTTTAATTCCCTCTCTGCTTAAACTGCTCCTCCATGCTGAAGCAGAAATGATACAAAGTTGTCCCGTTGTCTGACAAGTAGTTGGCCTACTTCTATCTTAAAATTTCACTCACTTTTTTTTCATTCCATTTCATCCTCTTCCGCTTTTCCGGGGTCGGGTCGTGGGGGTAGCAGTCTAAGCAGGGAGACCCAGACTTCCCTCTCCCCAGCCACTTGGGCCAGCTAAGAAACATAGTCCCTCCAGCGTGTCCTGGGTCTTCCCCGGGGCCTCCTCCCGGTGGAACGTGCCCGGAACACCTCACCAGGGAGGTGTCCAGGAGGCATCCTCACCAGATGCCCGAGCCACCTCAACTGGCTCCTCTCGGCGTAGAGAAGCAGCGACTCTACTCTGAGCCCCTCCCGGATGACCGAGCTTCTCACCCTATCTCTAAGGGAGAGCCCAGACACCCTGCGGAGGAAACTCATTTCAGCCGCTTGTATTCGCGATCTCGTTCTTTCGGTCACTACCCAAGGCTCGTGACCATAGATGAGGGTAGGAACGTAGATCGACCGGTAAATCGAGAGCTTCACTTTTTGACTCAGCTCTCTCTTCACCACGACAGACAGGTACAGTGTCTGCTTCACTGCAGACGCTGCACCAATCTGCCTGTCGATTTCCCGCTCCATTTTTCCCTCATTCGTGAACAAGACCCTGAGATACTTAAACTCCTCCACTTGGGGCAGGACATCTCCCCCGACCCGGAGAAGGCACTCTACCCTTTTCTGGCTCAAGACCATGGTCTCGGATTTGGAGGCACTGATCCTCAGTCTTTACTCTGTTTGCTGTCACGCCCACCTCCACCTGTCAGTAATGAGTTTCACACACCTGTGCCCACTTACTGATTATCCTCTGTGTTTTATAAGTTCAGTCTTCTCCTCCATTCTCCACTGGTTCATTGCTTTTGGTTCATGCTTGTTGTCCTTCGTCCATGTTTTATCTGTCCATGCTTTACTTGTTTATGTTTGTACTTAGTCTTAGTTTTTGTTTGTTTTTAATTAATAAATTAGTTTTCTTTAAGATGCACTCTGGGTTCGTCTCCATTTCCCCACACCCTGACACCTCTGGTACTATTACTTAGCCTCTTGTACCTTTAGTTTAGCATCGTCATGTTTCAGTTTATGTTTGCTTATTTAGCCTTTCTGTACATTTAGTTTTGCTTAGTTTATCTTAGCTCATATTTTAGATATTGTTAGATTCCTAATTGTTGTTTAGTTCAGTTTTAACTTTATAATTATTTTATTCAGATTATCTTACCTACTATTTTGATTGTCTCTGCTTATGTTTAGATATGTTTAGTTTCATGATTTTATCTAGATTATCTTATATTTCATTTAGATTATACATAATTGATGTTTTTACTTCTGTATCTCTATATTTGATTATGTTTTTGATGTCTGATATGATGTTTTTATCTGTATTTGATTATGTACCTGATTGGTGTTTCTGTGTTGAAAAACACTTTGAATCATCTTGTTGCTGTAAAGTGCTATATAAATAAATTTCACTTCACTTCACTTCATTCCAGTCACCTCATTACCTTTGACCTTTCGCCCCTGTGACGTGCGATGACGCAGTTGAGATGAGATGAAGCGGCGAACGGCAGAACTCAACATATATCAGTACTGTTCCATATTCCAGAACAGTTTTTGGTCAATAAAGCAATAAGTGAGTGAAATGGGTGAGATGGGTGGTGGCCGAAGGCGGGGATCTTGGCGGTCGGATCCTCGGCTACAGAAGCTGGCTCTTGGGACGTGGAATGTCACCTCTCTGGTGGGGAAGGAGCCTGAGCTGGTGTGTGAGGTTTAGAGGTTCTGGCTAGAAATAATCAGGCTCACCTCAATGCACGGCTCTGGCTCTGGAACCAGTCTCCTTGAGAGGGGTTGGACACTCTTTCACTCTGGAGTTGCCGACGGCGAGAGGGGCCGAGCAGGAGTGGGCATACTTGTTGCCCCCCATCTTGGTGCCTGTACGTTGGGGTTTACCCCAGTGAACGAGAGGG
>NW_023665759.1:6900-30758 GCF_001649575.2 Kryptolebias marmoratus | reverse complement strand
TTGGACTCGTTTCCGGTGAGAGTTGGACTCCGCCAAGGTTGCCCTTTGTCACCGATTCTGTTCATAACGTTTATGGACAGAATTTCTAGGCGCAGCCAAGGTGTTGAGGGGATCCGTTTTGGTGGCCTTAGGATCGCATCTTTGCTTTTTGCAGATGATGGGGTCCTATTGGCTTCATCAGACCGTGATCTACAGCTCTCGCTGGAGCGGTTCGCAGCCGAGTGCGAAAGGGCCGGGATGAGCATGAGTGGAAAAACATTGGAAACAGAGGCGGTAGAAAAAGGAAAACAAGATAACTAACAAAACCCAAGAAGACACAAAAAAAAAAACCTCACAAAAAGCTTGCTACACGGCCAACATGAAAAATGCTAGGATAAACACAATAATGCTAAACCAAAGGTACCAAGAGGCTAATATGCAATAGGAGTTCTACAAAGCTCTCAGAAATGCATTTCCTTGACTATAAATAACTGATCTTCAGCTGCTTAGGGTGGAAAATCAAAACAGAATTCACCAACTTCATGTTTCTCCAATGATCCCATCTTTTCTTAAATTGAGCACGGAACTGAAAAGATCAGCATTTAATATTCTTCCCAAGAGAATGTTTTTAGACTCCCATTAGAAATTTTGTAGATTTAGAAACAAATAAGAAAGCCTGACATGATATTTAAAAGTAAGGCACTCTGTCAAATGCAGGGGTAGACAATCCTGGTCCTCAAGGGCCACCATCCTGCATGTTTTACTTGTTTCCCTGTGTTTCCAACACATCTGATTTGAATCAAAGGGTGATTAACAGGCTTCTGCAGAACATGAAGAGGTCATTTAACCACTGAATCAGGTTTGCTGGAATCAGAAGCCAACACAGTGCAATTGAAAGCACCAACATTAGCCAACAGCTGCCACCATCTGAACTTTCATTTTAAGAAAGAAATGTATAAAACTAAACAGTGGCTCCTTTGTAGGAGTTGTGGAGCCAGTTTTATTTTTGTGGGTTTTCGGTCTTGACTGTCTTGTTGCTGACAGCAGACATCAATGTTGACCTGACAACTACTTTGTTACTCGTAAAAAAAAGTTAATGTTTTCTTAATGTGAGTTATGTGGCCTTGAAGTGCAAGTCACATCAACAAATCCCTACAACTACTAATTTAAAAACAACATCATTAACCTACCGGAAGAGGTAGGTGACAGTGGAAAACATGAGACATCACTCATTGCACAATGGTGCTGTTTGGCTTTATTTTCATTTAACAGGTGGTTAGAATCTGTTGACGGATCACCAAGCTAAACACTCTGAAGGTGAAAACTCAGCAATCACCAGATGTTTCCAGTTGTGCAACCTGACCACTGATAATATGTCCTTGAGGCAGCAAATTGAGCAAATCAACACAAAGGAAAGATGGCTGGTTGGACGGTTGGTTTTGTGGAACCAGCGATCGACAACTCAGAGCCTCAGTGTCAAATGATCATCTGTAGTTGCTGTGTAAAAACTGTAAGGTGGGCTGAAAAAATTTGTCAACCATAAGTAAAAGAAGAGATTGGTTACATTTCTACTGTGCTTTATGTCAGAAATATGACAAGTTAAAAAAAAAAAACTCACATCCCTATCATAAAAAATAGCATCAGGCAAAATTAGTATGGAAAAGAATGGGAAGCCAAGCAGTCGGGCTGTCTTGTGGAGAAACCTGAACTGAATTTTCCATCTGCCTTGAGAGTTTCAACAAAAACCATCTGCTGTTAAAGTGGACCTATTATGCTCCCTTGAACAAGTTAGTTTAGGTCTTTGGGCTATACAAAACATGTTCATTAAATGTAATACAGAAAATCATTCTCATTGATATTTCACCTGATCAGTTCTACCTGTTTTGAGCTCATTTCAGAATGAGCAGTTTTAGGACTACATCACTATTATGCAAATAATCTGCTGTTGGCCACGCTCCCAACACCTGTCAACCCACTAATGCACAACATTAAAAACATAAAAACTCACTGAAGGATTAAACGCTGCGGATCTGAGGCACATTTCTATAGTTATTAATTCAAACTCTGAGGATTCTGACTTTGGGACAAGGACACATGTTCTATGTTGCAGCCGACAACAGAACATTTTCCTTTTCCAGCAGTCATAATTCAATGATAAAACCAGCAGAACAAACGTGACGGTCATTTTGTACTGAAGTGGGTGGAGCTCTACTTGGGTTGCTAGGTGAGGGGCTGAGCTCGACTTGGGGTTGTTAGGTAATGGCGATTGTGACACAACAATCTTGAGGTTTTTGAAACAGGTGGTTTTGCAGACACCAGAAAACATTTACTTATTGCTAAAAAACAGTTGGGTGGGTTTTTTGTTGTTGTTTTGTTTTTTTGCGCTTGGATTGTTTCTAGAAGCAGTAGATGCCCAAATGGAAGTACAAAAACATGCAAAATGTAAATTTGCATAATAGATCCCCTTTAATAGTTTTGAAACTGAACCAGTGACAGAGAAAACAGGTCCAGTTCAGGTTCCAGCAGAACTGGTTTTCTTCACGTTTGGCATTTTGTGAAACGGACCAATCAGAGAGGAGAATGAAACAAACAGCAGAGTTTTGTCCTGACACGCCTGTGGAGAGAGAGGCAGACTTTTATCAGTTACATCAGTTGCACAAACTGGATGATCAGGTGCGAAACTATGAGGAAAATGAAGGTGTTCCTAAGAACTGATGTGTCCTCCTGCTAAGAGATACTAATTTCCTGTAGGTAAATAAACAGTGAAGCGTTATCAGAGAGTCAAGAGACGATGAGCTGCTGGGAGCTGAGGGCTCTTAGTTTGACAGGAACATAAATATGAAGATGTTGGTGGTGTTTGGGATCCTCCTGCACAGTAAGATCAGCTTCTGTTTGTCTTCTCGTTGTATAGCTGAAACTCTGACTCAGATTATGGTTTTTGTCTCTCTCTCACTTGGCACTGTGATAGGCAGGTGATAATGTAATAGCCTCTGTCTGTCTGTTCCTATCTCTGTCTGTTAGCTCAAACTCAGGCATGAAAGGCAGTAGGGGATAAAAAAAACACTTCATGTCTACCTTTAGCTTAGAACTGTGGTGAGGTCATCTCCAAACTCCTTCCACCCTCAGAAGAGAGATGAAACCTTTGAACAACACATTCTTCATCCCAGAGATGTTTAGGTGGAGGAGACTGTTCAAACTGGCAGCTGGAGGCTCTAAATTAGCACATTAAATGATTTAATCAGCTTCATGAACACCGAGACAAACTCACAGCTGATCTATGTTCCTGTTTGTGTTTCCTCACAGTTTCCCAGCATGCCCTGGCTGGGGTGGTGGAGGTTAATAAGGGGGCGGAGTCTGTCCTGATGCCGTGTCACTATAAAGGTCAAATACCTGATGACAACCCCTCAGTCACGTGGACTCGGAATGAGCTTAATCCCAATCTTGTCCACCTGAGTCGAGATGAAAGAGACTATCTTATAGACCAAAACCAGATTTACAGAGACCGAACATCAATGACAACTGATCCTCTGGAGACTGGAGACTTCAGCCTGACTCTGAGAAAACCCAAACTCTCTGACAGTGGAAACTATAGCTGCAAACTCGGAGATCGAAGACAAGAACTGACAGTGACAGAAGTTCGGCTGACGGTCAAAGGTAAGCAACAAATCCCGACCCTTAAAGTAGGTCAGAGGCCAAGTTACAGGAAATAACAAGATGAACCTATAATCCAGTCATCTTTATTGTAAACAGTTTTAATGAACCAAGTCAGAAAAAAGCTTCAATAAAAAGGACTTTTGAAAACATAAGGTGGACTCAAGAATTGAAATAAGTCCAAACTGTCTTTTGTGGTGATTTATTACAAAATTGCTATAATGAATACAGGTTCATATGGAGTGCAAATAGATATGGAGATATGTATTCATTCCACAGCCCATGATCAGTACACAGTAACCCTTATAACCCAATCAGCTTCAGCCTCAATGTCCCTGATAGTTACATAACTTAATTTAAATGGAACATACCATCATCCTGGCACTGGCACATTCCAGTCCACGTGACATAGTTCCAATTGAAAATCCTTTTCAATCAGGTTTTAGGAAGGAGCATAGTACAGCTACTGCTGCTCTAAAAGTTTTAAATGATGCGTTAAGGCACTGAACTCTAAAAAGGTTTGCATTGCACTGTTTATTGATTTATCTAAGGCATTTAACACTGTGGATCACAAAATTATGTTAAATATCCTTCGAAAAATAGGTATTTCCAATGAAGCAGCTTTTTGGTTCACAGATTATTATTATACAGTTTGGCTAACAGAACACAGTGGTTACAGATGGCTGGAGAAAATTCCAGTTTCCTCATTATAAAATCAGGTGTACCTCAAGGTTCTGTTTTGGGAATATTTTATGTACAATTTATATTAATGCATTGTGTGACAATTTGAATGACGCCTCCTATCATTTCTATGCAGATGATTGTGTAATTTATTGTTGTTCAAATTCAAACGCTCAGGCATCCAAGTTTTTACAATCAGCTTTTAATCAAGTACAGATTCGTCTTGTGCAACTAAAATTGGTCTTAACTGCTGATAAATCAAAAACAGTGCTTTTTTCAAATGTATCAATTCTATTGGAGGACATCCCTCAGATAAAAACTATTCAAGGTAAAGTCGTTGAGAGGGTCTCTAGTTATAAGTATCTGGGCTTAATCATTGACAAGGAGTTTTCTTTTAAAATTCATGTGAACCATCTTATCTCCAAGTTAAGAGTTAAGTTGGGGTTCTATAATAGAAATAAATCGTGTTCCTCTGCTAAAGCCAGGAAATTTTAGATCACTGCTACTTTTTTGACTATATTTAATTATGGTGATGTTGTTTTTAGATGTTCCCGGCCTGGGGCCTTCCTGGGTGGAGTTTGCATGTTCTCCCTGTGCACACGTGGGTTTACTCTGGGTACTCCGGTTTCCTCCCACAGACCAAAAACATGCATGTTAGGTTAATTGATGACTCTAAAATTGTCCCTAGGTGTGAGTGAGAGTGTGAATGGTTGTTTGTCCCGTTTGTCTATATGTGGCCCTGGGATGGACTTGTGACCTGTCCAGGGTGTCCCCTGCCTCTCGCACAGTGACTGCTGGGGATAGGCACCAGCTCCCCGCGACCCAGAATGGAGAAGCGGGTAAAGAAAATGGATGGATGGATGTTTTTAGATGTCTTAGTCCCTGGTTCCAGTGAATAACTGTGCACTGCAATTTATCACCGGTTGTGGCTATCTTACCCACCATTGTAATCTTTATTCTAATGCTGGCATGTCTTACCTACATATTAGGCGAGATACACAGCAGTGACGGCCTTTACCAAAACAGGCAACTGTCTGCACTTGGTGTTATGTTAAATCTTGTCAAGATAGCCCTGGGTTAAGGCTGACTAAGGAATAAATAATAATATAATGTTTATAATAAAGACCAAATTGTGTGTGCTACAGATCTAGCAACAGAAGAGAAAAGAAAAATGTCTCCTTTCACAATAAGCAAATATGATGATAAGACTTTTGATAGACTTTTGTTTATCAATGGGGTACCAAATATGTAACAAGTGGTCAGATCAATCTTGAGATTAAGTTTACCATTTATCAGTGTGGGGTCATACGTCAGAGTTTGGATTATTTTTGCATTAACGACCTAATGCAAAATTGGACCGTTTTACCTAAACTGAACCACCAGTTTTTTTAAAAGAAACCCAGAGGCCTCTGTTGATCTTATCAGACCAAAAGGAGCCACAAAGTTCCCTTTTCGAGGACCCATACAATAGCCATAAACTAATCACTGTTGTTGACTCTAAAAAAAAAAGAGTTAAACCCCTCCCCAGACTTCTTGGCCCCAAAGACGAAAGGTGTCAATTGTACTACTTTGGAAGAAATTTACATTCTGAGAAGAGAACAACCAAAGACCTGGTAAAACTTACGAAACAGATAATGCCTGTTAATGTCTACGGACATCAAAGGAATTACCACATTCCTTTAGACCTGGAAAGGAAGTACCACAGTGCCCTTTTTGGGGTTCTGGTCTCTGCTCAATATAGTCTGGACTACAATATCAAATGTGAACTTTCTAATCTGTTCAAAATAAGTTTCTGGACTGCAACCCTCATGATAAAATGTGATATTGTGCTAACATGATTTTTTTCCTCCTTTCTAGTTACAAGAGCAACCACAGGTTCTTATTAATGACAAGAGTCACACATTTCATCTTTAATGTTTTTAAATGTCTATATGTTTTCTGTTTTGCTTTCATTCATTTGCATATCAGATGTCATGTAAAACCTTAAAAATGTTATTTGACCGTAATATGGTACATGTGTAAGTAAAACCCACTCAGTACCTCCCATCAGGTTCCAATCTCTCATTCTATTCTCCTTGACAGACACATCCATTGGCATCTCTGGTACTGCATTCGGCTGGTTCAATTCTTATCTTTCTGACCGCACTCATTTCATTCGGATAAAATCCTTTCACTCTCAGTCATCCCCTGTTTCCACAGGCATTCCACAAGGCTCTGTCCTTGGACCCCTTCTCTTCATAACTTACCTCCTTCCTCTTGGTTACATCTTTCGTAAATTTGGTGTCCGTTTCCATTGTTATGCAGATGACACACAGCTCTATCTGTCAACCAAGCTAAACTCTACTCATTCTCCCTCCATTCTCACTGACTGTCTCAATGAACTCAATCACTGGTTTTCAGACAATTTCCTTCAGCTGAACAGCGATAAAACAGAAATCATCCTTGTCGGCACTAAAAATTCCGTTTCAAAATCAAAAACTTTACTTATCCCCTTCAACAACTCGCTGCTAACCCTCTCGCCTCAGGTCAAGAGTCTTGTTGTCATCCTCGACACCACTCTCTCCTTCACTGTTCACATCAATAATGTTGATCGGTCTGCCTACTTCCTCAGAAATATAAACCGTCTCAGTCCTTCTCTCACACCCCGCACCACAGCCATCCTTGTCCACAGTCTTGTGACTTCACGGATTGACTACTGTAATTCTGTTCTTTTTGGCCTCCCCAATAAATCCCTCCATAAGCTTCAGATGGTGTAGAACTCGGCTGCACGTGTCATCACTCAAACCTCCTCCCATAACCACATCACCCCAGTCCTGCAACAGCTCCATTGGCTCCCAGTCAAATCACGCATCACCTTTAAAATTCTGCTTCTCACGTTCAAAGCTATCCACCATCTTGCCCCACCTTATATGTCTGACCTTGTACACATCTCCATTCCCTCCCGTTCTCTACGATCCTCTTCCTCCTTAAATCTCCAAGTACCCTCTGCCCGCCTCTCCACGATGGGGAGCAGGGCTTTCTCCTGCTCTGCACCTCTCCTCTGGAACTCTCTACCATCTGACCTAAGAAACACTACCACTCTCCCTGCGTTCATGACTGCCACGAAAACTCATCTCTTTAGATTAGCCTATCCTTCTTAATTTCATCTGTTTTAATTCTACTGTTACTTATGTCTGCTTCTTTTCAACTGTATTTTCACACATTGTCCTCTGATTCGCCTATTCTTGTAAGTGTCCTTGGGTGTCTTGAAAGGCGCTTTTTAAATAAAATGATTATTATTATTATTATATAAGTGTATCAATATATGTGTTTTACAGTGCTAATAACCATGATTCATTGAGTTCTAAAGGATCAATTTCTTGTGAGAAGACTTAATTTAATCACTTATCGAGTCTGCTTCCCCTTTTGCTAACTAAATTTAATTTTGAGGCAGAAAAGGAATACAAAGATCTAATCACGTTTAGTTTTTTCCTCTCTTCTTTTTTTTTTTGCTTTGGCCTAAGTGTCAAAACTACCCCTGAGCAGAAGCCAATGAGCAGAAGAATTACTGCTCATTGGCTAAATCAGTGGTCCCCAACCTTTTTACCTTCACAGACCGATTCATTGTCAGACAATATTTTCACAGATCGGCCTTTAAAGTTGTGGCAAAATTTGTGGCAGATAAATACAACAAAATAAAATGATAAAACTGGCATAAAAACAGGGGATATTTTTAAAAACATAATAAATGTAAATCCAACGTGTACTCACAGGTTTGTTAGCTGGGTCCTGGTATTGCGTTATCCACATGAATAACAGCCTCTCCTCCCCCTGATGTTCTCTGGTCAATATGGCAATGTTTAAACTTTTAAATAAGATACACCACAAATATAAAGTGCACAAAGAATACAACTCACCATAACGCTGAATCAGTGGAGCCCTGAGCCTGTTTCTCAGTAACGAGACGGTCCCATCTAGGGCTTCCAGAGATGTTTGTTTTTTACTTGTTTTGCTGCTTGTGGGTTTGTTTTTAGCGGGAACGGATCACATGACCTCGATAAGCATTCTGACACGCATCAGGGGGGGGTCAGAGACGGATGGAGTGGAGAGAATCCGGTCAGTTTTTCAAAATAAATGATGTTCAAACTCTGAAAAAAAATAAAAACGGAAATACTGTAAGTTAATTATTCTTTCTCTGCGGCCCGGTACCAAATGACCCACAGACCGGTAACTGTCAGTAGCCTGGAAGTTAGGGAAAAGCCCAACCCCCGGCTTTGTTTTTTAAAGTGTAGCGTGGCTCTTTGCCCCTCTGCTCTCTGTTCCTGTTTCATTTTTGTTCATTTCCCTCATCTAACCATCAAACCAGCTTTGAACGGCCATCCCAGGGTCATTTACCTGCCTGCCAAAGACAAGCTGCCTACTGTTTGGACCAAGGGAACCAGCTGAAGGCTCGACTCAGTTCCCGCTGACGGAAAGTGCCCTGGAGACGAACCCTCCCGGTCACCTTCCTCCCGCAGTGGCCTAAAAGTTTCTGGCTGGTATTGAGAGACAGCGGCCAGACGGATCCTTCTCTTGGATAAACTCTCTGAACCGTTTACTGGCTTCTGATGGTGCTCTAAGCTGGTCTATATAGTTAGTCTCACTCAGGTGGTCAAATCCATAATAATAATCGTCATTTCCATTACGCAAAGTTAATTTCTCAAACCCCTTCTGCCTCAAAGTTTTAACTTCTTTGATTTAATTAGATTTTCTGCTCAACCTTCTGGCCATTACAACTCCTCAATCAGTATCTTATTACCATATTCAAATGTGCAATATTTTCATAACCTGCTAGAACTTATGTTATATTTGTTTATTCAATAAAAGTCACATAAATAGTGCAAAATATAATTCAGCGTGCGTGTGTTTTGATATGATTATGATTTTAATCCGAAGTGAAGAACTCATGATTTAGGGTAATTAAATGTTGAGACTGATAATTAAAAATGATAGATTTATGGAATAGTTCCCTCTTTGAGAGGGTGGTGCCCCGAGGTATTATAATTTTTGAATTATTAATGATTCAAACGTCTCCATCTCATAATAAAATTTACCCTTTCCCTTACATCAGATAATATTGAATATTTGCAAACAAATAATGATCAATGATCAAAAGCTTAAAAATCAAATAAGAATATCTCATTGCGGAAATGAATTATGTTTTCTTCATAAGCGTTAGAAAAGCATGTAAACAAGTTGTGAATAACTGATTAGATGTCCACAAGTGTGTACAATTATCAAGATTCACTCAGGTCAGAATGAACTTCAGAGAGAAAACAGTTACTGAAAGATGACATAAGGTCAGAGGTCATAAAAAAGGGTGCCGCTTTATGCTACATAACATAACAATCCAGAGAGAAAGCCTTGAGCAGGCACTGTCAACTCAGTTTGTTTTTGTGTTCATTGTGTGATGACTCCCTTCTTGTTTTTTTTTTGTTTGTTTGTTTGTTTTTTGTAAAATAACATTTTACTTTGAACTTTTTTTAAAGGTCTACAGACGAGATAAAGAAAGGAAAACAGTAAAGAGAAACATAAGTAGAAAATTAACATTTTACCTTTAAGAAAACTGCTCTTACTTGCGTGTGCATCAGGTGCCTCCTCATCGACCCCCTGCAAACAACACCGCTCCTCAGGTGACCTTGGATAGAACACTGACCTCTGACCCTCAATGGGTTCTGGGCCTTAACCTGCCTCATGTAGTCTTGTCTGGGTCTGTCCTGTAGAGGTCTGTGTGATCAGCCTTTTAAGTGCCCCAGAAGACGAGGTGATGACTAGCTCCCTTACCCCTTCTGATCTGGACACCTTTAACCTGTGTGATGAGAAAGAGAAAAAAAGTCCCTGTTTGGGACTGGCTTTAACCTGATGCCAAGTTGTTAAATTTCTTCCCCACTTATTTTGTTTAGCAAAATAACCTAATAATCTGGAAGAACTAATAACATCTTCATCCAAATTCCAAAGTAACACCATTTCAAACTAGTATAAACAGCCTAATTTTTTGCTTAGATAAATCCTAAAAAATGGATAAATGTCTTTACAATTACAGAGGATCCAGAGGCAGAACAACTACTTAAAGAGTATAAGGCTTCTGGAAAACTGAACAGAAGTTGTTTTTGTTTTTAACTTTTTTTGGATTTACCATGTCCTGGATGACTGAGAATATACACTAGCATTCTGGAAAACTGCTTCCTTTCAAATTAAAGTAATAGAACATACAGTAATTTTGACTGATTTTGGTGGTGACATGGAACTTGTGGCAAATTTTTGTCTACTTTAACAAATACTTCATAAAGCATAAATAGTCTTCAATTTAGAAGTGTTCACTAAAAGACTTAACTAACTACTGACAACTGCCCTAATTATTAAGCATTTATTATCGATTAAAAAAGGCTAAATATGTCACATGTGGTGGAGAGACAGGTGAACCCAATGTGCAGACTCATCTTGAAAGTCCAGGAGAAACTAATTTATTTTAAATAAAAGAAAAACAAAAACAAAAGGTGACGTGGCAGCAAAAAGCAAAACACAAACTAAATCCAAATATGAATGAAACACGAGATGCAAGACATGGGAGGAACCAGACAGTGCATGAAAGCAACAACAGACCAGTGAGTAAGTGGAGAAGATGAGCAGGTTTTAAAAACAAAGGTTAATTTGGGGAAATGGGCACAGGTGAGGAATTACAAAACTTGGAACAGGTGTAGATGAGTGTGGCAGGCAAACAAGTGATAAACTGAGGAGAAGTGAATGATGACAGGAGTGCAAAAACCCAAGGAACAAAAACTGAACAAAGACAAGTCTAAACATGAAAACAATCCAAAAACAAAAGAAACAATAAACCCAATCTGAAATATGAACCAGAAACACAAACACATTAACCCCAAATCCTGACAAAATAAGGTGTAGTTATTATAAAGTGCTACCGAATTATCTTGGTTTAAATAAACTGATAACTATTTTAGTTTAAATCCTTAAAGTACTAATTGTTGCTTTGCTTCATCTTTAGAAATCATCATTCCCAGGAATTACTGAACAGCCATTCTTCAGAATAATCCTCTCTAAATTCTTAGTGTTAGTTATTTTGTGTTGCATTGATTTTTATTATTGTTGATTCTCTTTTGATTTAGTTTTATTTTTGTAATAAAATTTTTTTAAACAAATTCAGTTTCATTCTCATTGGGTAAATGTGAATATTTATAATCAGAATTCACTGCAATTAAAAGATTTATCTTTAGTATTGAGATGTGGTAAACATAAGAGTGAATAGATGAAAATAATACTGACCTGGTGCCCCTACTGTACAGGTGATGGAAAAGGTTATCATCCTTTCTTATCCTCTCTTATTGGCTACAATAAAACAGAAAGTTGGCCTAACTCCCTATGTTCGTATGGGATTGACCCAAATGTTTCCTGCTTGATAAGTGTCCTAAATACATTTTTATGTCATAATAATGGCCTTCAAGCACCACCTAGAGCCCATAGACATGTTCTGGTTTAGTTCAAATGCAAACACATGGAAGTGGTGACACTCAGAGTCTTTGACTGTGACAGATGGGAGAATTGGTATGAGTATGAGTGCTGTTTATTACTTCTTACAGCTTTAATTTATGTTTTCCTTCATTTTCCTCTTAGATCAACAGGTGCAGGTGGAGGTGAAGGAAGGGGCGGAGTCTGTCATCCTGCCCTGCAGAACAACAGCTAACCTGCCTGAGGACGCCAGGGTGGAGTGGACTCGTTCTGATCCTGTATTTATGTTTATTCATGTATTTCCAAACACAAGTAAACATCATAAAGACCAGGATGAGCTTTACTGTGGGCGCACAGAGATGAACAAAGACCTGCTGAGAACTGGAGACCTCAGTCTGACCCTGAAATCCCCCACAGACAGAGACAGTGGAAGCTACATCTGCACAGTCTACAGAGACCAGGACATCCTGAGACACAAAGTAGTCCTCAAACAGGTCAAAGGTCAGTCTGTAAATACAGATCAGAGGTCAGGGGAGCACTTTACAATAAAAATTACTGAGGGACAAATGAGAAAATAATAGATTCTAATTGTTAAATGACATTTACCAATCGGTAACTAATGACAACATTTTGTTAGACAGTTAATTATTAGGTGATGGTCAGTTAACATTACCTAATGATAAATTCTTGAAGATATTTAGTTAAGTAGGCAATACCTAGTCAGTGGTAGGTTAGCGACTTCCTGTCTGTGAACACTACAGATAATTTTTTCGGAAGGTATGGCCTCCCAGCTACTACCACATCAAAGTTTAGCTCAATATCTGTAAACTAACAGAGGTACAGCCATTTCTGTGTTTGCTAAGGTCAATTAGCCGTGGTGGTCTTCTTGAATTAGGGTGACTTCAAAAGTTAATCAGTTGTAGCCAAACATCCATTGATGACTTTCTGAGAGGTTCATTAAAATCTGTTCATTGGTTCATGAGATACAGCCAAATAAACACAACAGGTAAAACAATATTGTCCATGATTTTCCTGTTGGCACTGAGCAATAATCAAACCTGTGTGACAGCAGCTCAGAAAGTGATTAAAAACTTTATGTTCCAGTTCTGTTAGAGGTGGATGGTGTGCAGGAAAAGAGGACATCAGTATTGTGGAATACTGAATAGTGAACGGTTTATTTCCATCTATTGTGTTTTGATCAGGCATATATGCAGCCACCTCTCCTCTCACATCTTCCTCATGCATAGATTCTCATGAGTTGATCTAAAAATCCAGCTGATTTCCAGCAGCTTTGTGAGCTGAGAAATGTAATCTTTTGTAGGATCAAACACTATTCGTATGATAAAACGTTTGTTTTTCAGTCATGTTGATATTCAGAGGTTCCAGTGGAATTTAAACAGAATATCAGATTAACAGATGGCCTTATATCCAGGTGACGTGAGCAGCAGTGAGAAAGTTGGATGAGTTCACCCAGAAATACAAGAAATACAGACAGAGTGAAAAATCCAAAAATATTTACATTATTTATTGAATAGAAAGGAAGGCTGGAGCTGACTGATGACATTTTCAGCATTTAATGGTCAAACAGAAAGGTCAGCTGAGTAAGTCCAGGTCCTGAGTGTATGTATGTGTGTGTGGGTGGGTTGGGTGGGGATCTATAGGAGAATAATTCTGCAGATACAAAAAACTTTTAAGAAAATAATGAAGCAGACACTGGTTCCTTTTTCTGGTCCCATGGGAGAGTTTTATTCAGAGCATCTTTGCACTCTGCTTACACATTCACAAAAATTTCCCAAAATTTTTCCCTTGCTGATACTGACAGGGCATATATAAATGAAAGTCAATCCTTCCAGGATTTCGCGGGCATTTTTTGGGATTGTTGCAGCTAAAATGCCTGATTTCGCGGGGCATTTTCCTTAAAGTTGCGATTTTTTTTTTACTAAAATCAATAAACAACCATAACTTTTAATATATAAACCAAAAATCCTTCCTAGTTTTGTAAGATAATTCCCAACAAACATTGACATTCTCAAAAGGTGCTTTATTTGAGAACTTTGATAGCTTCTAAACTGACATTCATGACCATTTCTGGATTGTCCCTGGTCTGCAGCTCTCCTCCCATGTTTTGCAGACACAAAGTGTTTGTCGATGCGTTTATGTTCCATGATTACACTGCAGGACGTGCAAAACAGCTGCAGCTGGGGAGGAACTGGTTTGCGCGGTCCATTGCTGAAATCTTTGTGGGCAAATGTGAAGATCAGTCATCTGAATGGGGGTCAGTGGGATGCAGATGATTCTCTCAGCTGGTCAGCTGGTCCCCTGCAGCTTCCTAAAAATCTGACTTAGTTCCTGAACCAAACCAGAGAGCCGGGTTAGAACCTTATTTAATATGTTCAACTCTCTGATGAGCCCTTCACACTGCCCAGGTGGGAGATCGTGAAGTTGCTGTGTCTGTGAATGTGTTATTATTGTCTTTCTGTTGGTAATATGTTTCATGAACCACTGGATAGATTTTATCCTACCTCTCAGACAGTCATCATTGGATGTTCATCTACAACTAATGACCTTTGGAATAAACCTGTTTCAAGATCTAATCGACCAAAGCAAACACTATAATGTTATTTAAAAATCATTTTTACATATATTGAGATAAAATCTGGTGAGTTAGTAGCTGTCAGTCATCCCTGACTCCGACTAAATGATAACAGATCACAAAAGGTCTTTGTTTCAAACCCTGAACTCCAAGGCAGGGGGTGAGATGTTTTCTTTAAAGAAATGCTTAGCTTTCAATATTTCCTGTAGATTGAGAATAGTGGTGGAGAATTCACTCAGCCCTGAGCTCAGAGATTAAACTGTTCTCTGTTTATTGACAGGATTTCCAGCCTGGGCCACAGCTGTCTTGATTCTCCTGTTTGTGGTTCTTCCTGCTTGTGGAGGTGTTTTATTTTTTTTTCGGCAGTACTACATACCAGGTGAGTTTTTCTAACTCCACTCTCATTGGTGCAGATGCTATAAAGTATTCTTTTGTGTCACTAAATTCAGTCAGTTCCAAACAGCTGAAACAGAAAGATGAAGAGAAACTTTGGGATTATTTTCTAGAAAACTCATCTCAGTCAGATCTCAGCAGCTTCATGTCTCTTCGTCAGGATGCGGATTTATTTGAGTAGAGGGGAAACAAAAACAGAAACTGAGTCAGTGGTTGAGGATGAAATCAATCTTCTTAATTTGTTGGGAGTCTGCAGCTGAATGTCATCAGGAATCTCAGTGTGGAGATGAACAGATATCTGATATTTCTGAACTAATGGTTCCAATGGGTTTTATCAACACAGAACCTTAGAGGGTTCTCAGGGCTCTGATCATCTCCTCTACAGTCTGTGAATCAGAAAGAGAGAGGCCTAGACTTCCCTCTCCCCAGCCACTTGGGCCAGCTCCTCCAGGGGAATCCCAAGGCGTTCCCAGGCCAGCCGAGAAACATAGTCCCTTCATCGTGTTCAAGGTCTTCCTCTGGGTCTCCTCCTGGTGGGATGTACCCGGAACACCTCACCAGGGAGGCATCCAGGAGGCATCCTAACCAGATGGCTGAGCCACCTCAACTGGCTCCTCTCGACGTGGAGAAGCAGCGGCTCTACTCTGAGCCCCTCCTGGATGACCGAGCTTCTCACCCTATCTCTAAGGGAGAGCCCAGACACTCTGGAGAAAACTCATTTCGGCCACTAGTATCCGCAATCTTGTTCTTTCAGTCACTACCTAAAGCTCGTGACCATAGATGAGGGTAGGAACGTAGATCGACTTACTGCTGGCTATGCAGACCAAGCTCTGGCACCAGTCATACATGGACCTAACAGCCCGTATCCCTGGTACCCCATACTCTAGGAGCACCCCCCACAGAACTCCCAGAGGGACACAGTCAAACGCTGTCTCCAAGTCCATAAAACACATGTAAACTGGTTGGGTGAACTCCCATGCACTCTCCAGGACCCTGGTGAGGGTGTAGAGCTGGTCCAGTGTTCTACCTTTCTTCCTGAATCCGAGATTCGACTATCCACCAGACCGTCCTCTCCAGAAACCCTGAATAGACTTTACCAGGGAAACTTAGGAGTGTGATCCCTCTGTAGTTGGAACACACTCTGTGGTCCCCCTTTTTAAATAGGTGGACCGCCACCCCAGTCTGCCAATCTAGGGGGACTGCCCCCAATGTCCACACAATGTTTCAGTCATGTCAACCAAGACAGCCCCAAAACATCCAGAGCCTGAAGGAACTCCAGGCAAAACTCCTCTGTTCCTGGATTTTGTTAAGTTTAGTTTGCTGCCACGTCAGCCTTTGTTTTGTGTTAATTGTAAATAAATTAGTTTTCTTTTAGTTCTTACAATGAGTCTGCGGCCTGGGTTCGCCTCCTTTTCCCCACACCATGACACCTAATTTTCAGTTTATTTTAGTAAAATGTATTTTAGTAACCTTTATTTAGACCAAAAAGACTGACAATTAGCAAAATAACAAACAAATCTTAAAAACCAAACAGAACAAATACTGCAGGCCTGAGTTGTTAGTTGGGAGATGTGTGACCAAAAGAAATGGTCTGTTTACCTGCAAAACACCTAAAATAAAAGCACTGACTTGTTTGGTTTACACACAAATTCCGGTACATGGTACTTCCAACTGTACCATGTTTGATGTTTCCTGAAAATTTCATGAAAATCTGTTCATAACTTTTTGAGTAATCTTGTGCACAGACAGAGAGACGCTACCAAGAACATAACCTCCTTGGTGGAGGTAATGAACAACCTTCCCTAGTGCATTTACAATATCAAACAAAATACTACAAAATTTAGTATCTTTTATTATTGGTTCCAATTTTAAAAATCGGGGCAAACAAAATAAAAAGTCAGCAATAGCCATTATTTAACAAACAACCTACCATTGCAGGCCTGATGGTAGCTTGGATGCTGAAGCATAACTGGGTTGCAGAACGTCTTTAATCACACTTCTGGAGATCTCTCCTCTCTCTGCAAGCTTCATCTCTAATTCCCAACACCTGATTTCTCTACCAGGCACGAATTGTCCACAAAACAGTCCTCTGCCCTCACTTCATGTTCAGGGTGTCTAAGCAAGCCTGGCATTAGCCTGACAGCTAACTGGGTGCTAAATAACAAGAAAACTACATACAAGGCTGACAGAACTTGTATAGCTAACCATGGCACAACTCCTAGGTGCACAGAACAACTATCTAGTAGTTAAGCAGTATATTTACAACTTTGAGGTTTTTTACAACTCACTACATCATACACATAAAACCATGCAGCTGGTCGACTCCCTGAACACATCGCTTGCTTTTTTTATTAATTTGTCTTATTTTTCAATAAAACTATTTACTCTATCACTGAGGATTTACCCAGGGGTTCCATAGATCCAACAGTATCTGAGCCTCATCAGATAAAAGAGAGGGTTAGTCATACTTTTCCTGACATTCTTGCCCCTAAAATTTAACACTAAATCCATGTTGAAAACAGCACTGAGCTTTGAGAATCAGATGTGAAAAGACTGCAGCAGAGACACACTGCACAAAGGTGTAGAGCACAGGTGTCAAACTCCATTCCTCGGGGGCCGCTCTCCTGCATGTTTTAGATGTGTTCTTGCTTTAAAACACCTGGTTTAAATGGATGACTTGTTGCCATGCTCCTGTAAAACTTGATGATTTGGTGAGGAGGTAATTAAACCATTTGAATCAGGTGTGTTGGGCAGAAAAACCTAAAACTCCCAGGACTGCGGCCCTCGAGGACCGGAGTCTGACACCCCTGGTGTAAAGGCTAGTGTCACTTTTTGAAATAAACAAACACCAAGAATTGTTCCTGTAAAAGACAAACCACTAATGAATCTGGGCCTCAGAGTCCTTCACCAACATGAGACACGGAGATATAGAGGAGATAGTCATGTGATCATCAGAGCTGCTGTTGTTGTTTGTCCAGCTGATTTTCTTCTCTGTTGTCCTCTCAGTTTATAAGGTGAAGTTGGATTCAGGGGTGGAGTCTGTCCTGCTACCCTGCAAAACTACAGTTTGTCTGCATAAAATCATTAAAGTGGAGTGGAAGGACAAAGACGAGAGGAATGTCCATGTGTTTGAGAACGGTTCTGATCAACCTGAAGAACAGGACCAGTTCTACAAAAACAGAACAAAGATGAACAAAGGCCTGCTGAGAATTGGAGACCTCAGTCTGACTCTGAAATACCCCACAGTCAGTGAGACTTTCACCTGCACCGTCTACAGCAGCAAGGGAGACATCCTGATGAAGAAAGAAGTTCTGCTGCAGGTCAAAGGTCAGTGTTTTAAATGTGATTTTGTTGTATTTTTCTAAGCAGCTGATTAGTTATGATCAATCCTGATCAGTCTTATTAGAAGCTGAAAGTGAAATGTGCGTGTTTGAGTTTCAGAGTCAAAGTGAATGTGACAGAATGAATGTCTTTCATTGAACACAACAACACAATTAGAATGAGTGAAGATGAAGAAACACTGCAAGAGGCAGAGGTGCAGGACAGACAGGGAAAAGTTTACAGCAAAACGTTTTTGGCACTTCTGATCAATGGAGGCATTTGTGGGACTGAAAAAGCAGCTGAACGCTTTGACTCTGGACAATTTACACTTATGGACAAAGACGTTTGTGTGCAGAACAAACAGACTGATCAGAATACAAACATCAGCATTGAACTTCTTGCAGCAGAAAACCAAATGACAGGGACATCTGTCCTGAAATCTGCAGAACTAACATGACAGCAAGATCTGGAGCTTTTCTCACTAAATTCACAGGAAATCAGAAGAAATCAGCCTGGTATCTGATATGTCACAAGTTTCATCTTTTCTCTCAGGGATTGTAGAGGAACATTTCTGAAGGACTTTGACTGATTGTCTCTCACTAACTAAAACGTTAAAGTAGTTGTAGCAGAAGGTCAGTAACTAAGTCAGGGTGTCAGAGAGAGAAGGTTCTGAATAATGAAGTTTTTGAGGAACAGGAAGAAGCTCAGGGACTCAGGAGAACTCAGAGACCTTTATGTTGATGTGGATTGAAAAGGACATCCTCATGTCTCTGACAATGAGACAGAAAACAGAAGACTGTGTCCACTGTATGGGGAATAACAGGCCTCATTTCACCTGGATTTTGTGTCCATCGTGTGAGGAAGAGACGTCCAGGACAAGATAATCTGAAGTCTTCTTTTAGTTCATCTTCATCCAGACTGAAAACTGGTCCCACTGAGAACCAGTCTGGTTCTGATGGTTTCTTTTCTTTCTGCCAGTGTGAGTGGAAGCTGATCTGAATGTGAATGTGTCTTCAACATGTTGAAAGAGTGAAGAAGTGGAAAACAGCAGCTAGAACAGAGTGTTCACTGCTTGTTGTGTCAGTCTGCAGCTTTCTGCTGGCTCTCCTGTTCACACCGAGGACTTTCTGTTCAACGTTCTGCTCCCAGTCAAACAGCAACATTCAGCTGCTTCTAGTCAACAAACAGTCCCTGCAGTCTGCTGTTGATTAGACATACAGCAAAGACAACACTATTTCTGTTGAGTGGACATATGGGACATATTTGAGACAACTATGACCAGTTTATCCAGTCACAGAAAATGTTCTCAGAGCTGCTGCTGCTGTCTGTCCAGCTGATCTTCTTCTCTGTTGTCCTCTCAGTCCAACAGGTAGAGGTGCATTCAGGGGTGGACTCTGTCCTGCTGCCCTGCAAAACCACAGTTCACCTGCCTGAAGAAACTAAAGTAGAGTGGACGGACAGCAAGGACAGGAAGGTCCATGTGTTTGAGAATGGTTCTGATCAACCTGGAATACAGTTCTGGTTCTACAAAAACAGAACAAAGGTGAATGAAGACCTGCTGAGTACTGGAGACCTCAGTCTGACTCTGACACAGCCCACAGTCAGTGAGACTTTCACCTGCACCGTCTACAGCAGAAAGGGAGACATCCTGATGAAGAAACCAGTTCAGCTGGAAGTCAAAGGTCAGTGTTTTAAATGTGATTTTGTTTTATTTTCCCAATCAGCTGATTAGTTATGATCAATCCTGATCAGAGTCTTATTAGAAGTTGAAAGTGAAATGTGTGTGTTTGAGTTTCAGAGTCAAAGTGAATGTGACAGAATGAGTGTCTTTAATTGAACACAACAACACAATAGAATGAGTGAAGATGAGGAAACACTACAGGAGGCAAAGATACAGGGCAGACAGGACAAGTGTTCTTGTGTTTGTTGGCATGTGTGTTGATGGTGTGTTTGTGTATGTGTAACACCCAGCTTAATGCCAGCTGGGCATCACAGGTTCCCAGACAACAAGGAGGAAAACAGTCAAACAGCACCAAGGGAGGACAGTTCAATCACGCACAATTTTTATTCCCCAAAAGGGGTAAAAATGCTCCATTTTCTCTTTAAATGTCAGTAAAAACACAATAAAAGTATTAAAATGTTCCAGTCCAGAACAAGCTAAAATTGTCCTACAAGGGCAACGTCCACAGAGTCCGATTCGAAGAGCGAATCCTGCGCTCCGTCCAGTCTGACGTCACAGCCCTGATTCCACCGCCTCCTGCGGTCGTCGCAGCTCACTCCAGTCGCTCCACGCAAAGCGCCTCCCCACAGGCATCCTGTTGGGACAAAACACCTGGGCCAGAATAGCGATCACCGAGAGGCGGATGTCCTATTTACACTTTAAAGGGTCCCTGCAGACAATCAGTGGAACGTTACTTACGGACCAGGGCAGAGTTTCCCCCCTGCCCGCTGTCGATCCGACACGTCGTTCCACTGATTGGATCCTTCGGTGCAAACCACTTGCTCGTTCGGGGCCGCAGCCCCCTGCAACGAGCCCCCTTCCCGGTTGCCTCTCCCTGTCAATGTGAAGTCCTCTGCCCTTTAAAATCCACCGCCAACATCTGGCAGGTCCTGAATACGCTGCCTCCCGGCACCCCCACCCCGCGCAGGTGGCTGGCATCAGCAATTTAGTCCTCAGTCCACAGTGGATAAAAAAATACAAACATGCAAATAGAAAAATACAAACATGCAAGTAGATAAAAAAAAATAAAAACATGCAACAAAAACACCCAACAATAAAAACCACACTTTAAAAAGTAAAAACAGATTTCCACTGTGCGACATATGTGTGTTGTGTGTGTTCTTGTGTTTGTTGATGTGTGTGTCCAGTGTTGTGCTATCTGAGCGAGGTCTTCCCTCATTCTAAAACTCATAGCTGTACAGGAACACACATCAACACACATAAGCACACACTGTCTCCACAGATAAGAAGAAGATGTTCTTGTTCCAGATGAGGAACATCTGGATCCTGGAACTCTGTGATGATGAAAATGAAACAAAGTAATGTCAGAAAATGTCAGAAAGTCATCATTGGATGAACATCTACAGCTGGCCATCATTTTAATCAAACCAATTCAAGATGGCTGCCACAGCTAATCAAATTTTGCCAAGACAGTAATTGTCTCTATCTGACTGTCTGTCTCTCTGACAGTCCGTCTCCCTGTCTGTCTGTCTCTCTGACAGTCTCCTGTCTCCTCCTGTCTCCTCTGCAGAGAAAGACCAGGTCCAGGATCCACAAGAGGACATCTCTCTGATGACTAATCAATCAGTCTGATCAGTTTCTTGATCAATCTTTGAAAACTGATCCAATCTGACTTTGGATCAGAGAAACATTTTCAGGATCTAATGATGAAGAGAGGACACTGGTTCTGGTCCAAAGTCTGTCTCCTGATCAATTTAGATCGGTATTGGTCACTATCAATCACTATTGAAAAATATAGATCTCTATAGAAAAGTACGAATCAGTTTTGATTATTGCAGGTCAGTATTGATCCGTTTTAATCGCCATTGCTCAGTACAGGTCAATATTGATCAATGTTGATCAGTAAAGATCAGTATAAATCAGTTCTGATCAGTATAGACCAGTATTGATCAGTTCTCCATCTGAGCATCAGAAAGCTGATTGAAGCTGTTTGGATCATTTATGTAAAAACTTTTTGTTGTCATTTGATTCAGTTTCTGCAGTGACTTCCTGAGCTCCAAAACACAACAAGTCAGGTTCAGCTGGAAACTAAACTCAACAAGTCAATGAAGAAACACTTTGTTCTTTTAGCAGTCATTTGTTGTGTGATGAAAAAAAAACTAGTTTTTGTGGCATTTTGTCTTAAAACAATCAAGTGTGCTTTTAATGAAACAAATTGCTCCATCAGCCTTTCTGTTTAATAAAATCATTAACAAGTCAAATGTTTGATCCATTTTAGAACCAGAACAAAGTTCATCTGATTGATTTTTGTCTCTAGCAGAATGTTTGACAACTTTTTACACAAAGTGAGTCTGCAGCTCAACAACCAGTCATTTTACAGCAAATGATGTAAAGATGATGATGTAAAGCACTTTGAACTGCCTTATTGCTGAAATGTGCCATACAAATAAACTTGACTTGACTTGAAATGTGTCTCCATTCAAAGGAAACCAACAGACTGTCCATCAGGGTCCGATTTCTTTACCAAGAAGGATCTATACAACAAAAAACCAAAAACACAATTCCTTTGTCTGCTCACATTAGTTTAATCTCTATGTTATGACTGAGCTTTGGTTTTTGCTGCTAACTAACTGGCAGTTACCTGCTACATAAATCTTATTGAACTGATTATTGCATTTTCAAACCAGGCAAAGTTTCCTGATATATAAATATAATCCTGTTTAAGGTCAAAGACGAAAAAAAAGGTGTTAATACACTATAAATTAACACATTTATTAATGCTTTACCAATAAAGGCTAATTATTTAAAAAAAAAACTCAATGTTCATTAATGCTTAATAACTTGTGAATTAACTATTTTATATAGTGTGTACATGTATGTAAGTGCTCATAAAAATGTACTTTCACACCATGAAAGTGTATTAGACATGTATTAATAGTTAGAGATTGTTTGAATTGACTATGTACTTATTCTGCAGTGCATTAATAATTATTAATTATTAACAAAATCTGGTGCCAGTGAGGTGATGGAAACATAGGAAGACACGGCAGACGGTGCAACAAGCAGGAAATCAAAAGTGGAACTTAATCGCAGTTTTTAAAAAAAATTTTTTATTGAAGAATCTTTTTATGGATTTTATGCTACTAGTGTGAGTACGCAGAACTTTTCAAATGGCCTTAAGCATATTTAGCACAAAATTTAGAAACCCGACTGGTAGCGAGTAGACATGTTCTATATTGCAACCGACAACGGAACATTTTCCTTTTCCAGCAGACCCTGTTCAGCAGTAAAACCAGCAGAACTAACATGACAGTCTTCTTGTAATAAAGTGGGCGGAGCCCCACTTGGGTTGCTAGGCAAGGGGCTGGGCTAGGCTTGGGGATGCTAGGTAACAGGGATTGTGAAACAACAATCTTGAGGTTTTTGAAACAGGTCGTTTTGCAGACACCAGAAAACATTTACTTATTGCTAAAAAACAGTTGGGTGGGTTTTTTTGTTGTTGTTTTGTTTTTTTGCGCTTGGATTGTTTCTAGAAGCAGTAGATACCCAAATGGAAGTACAAAAACATGCAAAATGTAAATTTTGCATAATAGATCCCCTTTAATAGTTTTGAAACTGAACCAGTGACAGAGAAAACAGGTCAACGGTTGGTTCTATAAAACCAGGCCCAGTTCAGTTTCCAGCAGAACTGGTTTTCTTCATGTTTTGCATTTTGTGACACGGACCAATCAGAGAGGAGAATGAAACAAAGTTTTGTCCTGACACGCCTGTGAAGAGAAAGGCTGACTTTTATTAGTAACATCAGTTGCATAAACTGGATGATCAGGTACGAAACTATGAGGAACATTCAAGAAGCTGAAAGAAAATCTCTTATCTTTTGACTGTTTTCCACCCCACTGCAAGGGAGGAAATTCCATTTCATTATTGAGGGGGGTGGGCAGGGGTGGAAATTAGCACCCGCCACCCGCCAAATGCGGGTAAATATTTGAAGTGGCGGGTGAATTTGATCAACACACACGCCACTGTGGCGGGTTGGCAATTTGAACAGAAAAGGTGTTATTTGTCCTCCTGACATAT
>NW_023665759.1:0-5871 GCF_001649575.2 Kryptolebias marmoratus | reverse complement strand
CAAGAGTAGTCAGCTTGTAGGGCACCACAACTGCTTCCACCCGCGTCGATCATCATCATCATATGAAATAACTTTTTGTCACAACAAAAAATAGTGGCTGGTAAAATATTTGAGTGGCTGGTAAAAAGTTTTGTCCACCAGCCACTGTGGCTGGTGGACAAAATTTTTAATTTCCACCCCTGGGGGTGGGGGTGGGGGGAATAAACAAGGAAATTTCTTGAGAACAATTTTTTTTTTAAATTAAAACTATTACAAAAAAAACAACATTCTGGAAGCCATTTTACAAGTAGACAGAAATAACAAATTAACCTGGAAGTTGGTGGGTATCATAACTTAAACTTAACCCTCAAAGCACCAAGGTGTATTTTTAAAAAAAAATTCAGATTTTATTTTGTGATTTTAAAAGGCTGTACGTTGAAGTTGGTAAATAAAGGCACCTTCTTTCTGTTTTTTTCTATCCACCTTCACCTGCTCCTCTCTGTTTCAGCTGCCAACATCATTAACGTAAAAGTTGGTTAGAGGGCTAAATATGACTGAAATATTAGCTACCTTGCTTTGACTAAAATGCTTGAATCTGTCAAAGCAATGAATCTAGTTTTGCTTTACATGGCATAACGAAGCAGTTTATCATGATTTTACCACCGAAGTCATGAGAAGAACAAACTGGGGTCTGATTCTCTGTGCTGATGTGTTTCATTCTACTCAGAAGTGGGAGCAAATAAATTGTGTAACACATCTTTTTTAAGTTGTTACTTCCTGGAAGTTACTTGTTTGTGCAGCAGAGAAACACACATTTATCTTCCCACCTCAAAGGCTCTGCCGGAGCCTGTGTCCTGACTCCTCCTACACGTTGGACTAAACTATTGTCCCAACAGTGGCAAGAAGGAGCTAAAAATTCTTCCTTATATTTTTTTCTTAGATAATTGGCTGGTTACTTTTTTGCCTCTTTATTTTTATAGTGTTTAAACACAGTTTCTTTCAGTGATTTATTGTGGGGACAAATCTACACTGTGGGGGCGGTCCCCCCGATCTTTGCCCATTTGCAGATGTAAATCATTCATGGACAAGTGAGTTTTATTAAACAGTATGATGCTAAGAAACCTCCAACAGGCACAAAATCATGCATGGTGAATAATGTTGATTCAGTTTCAGCCCACCATCTCGGATTTGTTAAAAGGTTCGTCCACAAGGTTCAAGTAAACAACACAGCTGCCAGACGTCTGCCAATCAATATATGTGAAAAAGTTTCAGCAGAACTCAAGTGATTACTCCAAGTAGGCATCATTGAACCTTTTTATGAAATTATTGGTTGAGGTGTTATTAGGCAAAGCAACAGAGAACAGAGCTGGATGCAGAGAGGGAGGGACAGACAGACAACTATTTTTACAGAACAGTGTGAAGAGCAGAGCAAAGACACCTGCTGAGGCATTCAAGACTCCAGGACTTAATACGGGACTGAGACCAGTTTATGTGAGGATTGTGTTCTTTGAGCCGTGGGAAACTCAGAACAACAGCGATTAGGTGGCTGCAGACGAAAAGCCTCAGATTCAAACTTGTTTCAGCAGCAAGGGTGGGGAACTCAAAAACCAGTTTAGCTGTGGGTCTGTTTACCTGCTTTATTTTTATTTTTTTTATTATTTTTTGTCCGGTTGTGGCATCTCAGGCATACCATATAGAGAAGATGGCTGCCTACATGTGCCAGAATTAACAGAATTACTCTACAATAAGGAGATCTCAAGATGAGAATCCCAATTGCATGAATAATTTTAATGAATCAAGACTGAATCTGAATCTAACATTAGAACAGGCAGACCACATTGTTGTAATAGCAACCTGTTTGTATGACCTTCAACCATCAGGACTGTTTGTGAATCGGTGCACACAGGTGTGTGTGCGTGCGTGTGTGTGTGCACTCGATTCTGTTATATTTCGAGTCTTCAACCAGCTTACGCAACAGTGATTTGGGGGCACCTTGGCAAGTGGGGACCACAACCACGGTCCTCAATTAGATTTACTTCTCAATGCATTCAGCACGTTCCAAATAGCATTTTTATCCAAAAATCTCAGCTGTACTGAAAAGTCACTTTTGTCAGATTGTTTGTGTATGTGTATGGTTGCTTCCCTCACCTTCCCCTATAATTTGTGTATGACTCTGTGCTCCCCCTAGTGGAAGTGTGTGGCAATTTCTAGGAATTCAAAGGTAGCACACATTATGCCTGATGATTAAAAAAAACATAAAAATAGAAACTTAAGATATCAGTAGGACCCAGTGAAAGCCCTTTTTTGCCTGATTAAAAAGTTTATAAACAAATAAATAGCTGTTCAGATTCGCATAAAAACAAATAAATAAGTTTGAATTTTTTAAAAAGACAAAACACAAAAATTGTTTGCAAATTAGCAAATTAGAAGCACTATAAAAGAACTAGTGGTAAATTAGAATTTGTTAGCATTAGCTACTTTGTCCCACATTACTTTACCATGTTAAAAGCATTTTTTACTATTTGCTGTAGTGATTAGTGTAGTGTTTCCCTTCCATCTATGTTTAGTCTAACTGTAGCCCAACTTTAATAATAATAATAAACTATATTTATTAGGCCTTAGCAGCTAAGCGCAGCTTTCAAAATACCCTTCACACTGACCTTACATTGTCGTAGAAGCAGGGAATTTGGTACACTTGTAGAACTCCCCAAGACCTACAGAAACCTCTCATGCAACCATGCTCTCCACCAAACAGTAAGTTCGCCATCTTGGATCAAAGGTCGGATTTCTACCCCATTTTGGATGTTGCCAGCCTCCACATTTGAATTGATTTTAAACTTGGTCAGTTTGCTCATAAGGCATGGTTGATTAAAAGTCATCAAAACGGTGAGCTTTCATGCATGCTAAAGGGGCATGGCCAGGCCTCAAAGTTTCACATCTTGCCACGAAGCACAAACTGTTATACCTCCTACACAAAAGCTCACTGGCACACCAAACCTTCAGTGATTGATCCACATCCAATCCTCTACAATACTCAATAGTTAAATCATGACATCACTTAAGCTACGCCCCTTGACAACAAGAAGTGTCAAGTTTTACTTTAAACTGTCCCTATCTGACCCCTTTGACCTAATCAACATAAAAGTGTGTCCAGTGACAGAAGGCATATCGGTGTAACTTGGCTCCCAGCATTGACAGGATTTGGTGGAGGGCATGGCCATGGCAGCATGGTGAAGTCAGACATCACAGCGTTGCCATACATTTGGCTCTAAATTCCACAGATTCAAGCCGAGCTGCATCTAACTCACTATGATCGATCCAAACGCAACCCTCAAAAGGAATCCCCAACAATCTATGGTGGGTGTGGCCTAATTCTTCTAGAATATTTTTACAAATCAGCCCAAAGCCATGCTTTGACCGAGAATTATGAAATTTGTTACACATGTGTATCTTCTCAGGATGGAGGTATGGAATCTCCCGAGTGGCGCTGAGCTGTGAGGGCCATACGAGGCTGCTTGCAGCTTTAATTGTTTATTCCTTTTATATTCACATCTCCAGCTGTCATGGTCTATATAGCAGTAGGATCTTAAACAATAGTGGTAAAAAAAAGTAACTCAACTAAACTCCTTTGACTAGGTAAGGTGTATTTGCAAGATATGTTGTCAACAGTAGAACTTCTAAAACAAATTTAATTTAAATACAATTCCAACAAGTGATTTGTATGTTGAACATTTGTGTGGTGATTGGGCTTTTTTCTGGGTTTTGTTTATGTTTTATTTTTATTTTAGTTATTTGTGGCAGAATTAAGTGGCTGCAGACGAAAAGCCTCCGATTCCAACCTGTTTCAGCAGCAAGGGTGGGGAACTCAAAAACCAGTTTAGCTGTGGGTCTGTTTACCTGCTTTATTTTATTTATTTATTTATTTATATTTTTTTTTTGTCCGGTTGTGGCATCTCAGGCATACCATATAGAGAAGATGGCTGCCTACATGTGCCAGAACAGAATTGCTCTACAATAAGGACATCTCAAGATGAGAATTCTAATTGCATGAATAATTTTAATTAATCAAGACTGAATCTGAATCTAGAATTAGAAGAGGCAGGCCACATTGTTGTAATAGCAACCTGTTTGTATGACCTTCAACCATCAGGACTGTTTGTGAATTGATGTGCAAAGGTGTGTGTGCGTGTGTGGGTGTGCACTCGATTCTGTTATATTTGGGGTCTTCAACCAGCTTACGCAACAGTGATTTGGGGGCACCTTGGCAAGTGGGGACCACAACCACGGTCCTCAATTAGATTTACTTCTCAATGCATTCAGCACGTTCCAAATAGCATTTTTATCCAAAAATCTCAGCTGTACTGAAAAGTCACTTTTGTCAGATTGTTTGTGTATGTGTATGGTTGCTTCCCTCACCTTCCCCTATAATTTGTGTATGACTCTGTGCTCCCCCTAGTGGAAGTGTGTGGCAATTTCTAGGAATTCAAAGGTAGCACACATTATGCCTGATGATTAAAAAAAACATAAAAATAGAAACTTAAGATATCAGTAGGACCCAGTGAAAGCCCTTTTTTGCCTGATTAAAAAGTTTATAAACAAATAAATAGCTGTTCAGATTCGCATAAAAACAAATAAATAAGTTTGAATTTTTTAAAAAGACAAAACACAAAAATTGTTTGCAAATTAGCAAATTAGAAGCACTATAAAAGAACTAGTGGTAAATTAGAATTTGTTAGCATTAGCTACTTTGTCCCACATTACTTTACCATGTTAAAAGCATTTTTTACTATTTGCTGTAGTGATTAGTGTAGTGTTTCCCTTCCATCTATGTTTAGTCTAACTGTAGCCCAACTTTAATAATAATAATAAACTATATTTATTAGGCCTTAGCAGCTAAGCGCAGCTTTCAAAATACCCTTCACACTGACCTTACATTGTCGTAGAAGCAGGGAATTTGGTACACTTGTAGAACTCCCCAAGACCTACAGAAACCTCTCATGCAACCATGCTCTCCACCAAACAGTAAGTTCGCCATCTTGGATCAAAGGTCGGATTTCTACCCCATTTTGGATGTTGCCAGCCTCCACATTTGAATTGATTTTAAACTTGGTCAGTTTGCTCATAAGGCATGGTTGATTAAAAGTCATCAAAACGGTGAGCTTTCATGCATGCTAAAGGGGCATGGCCAGGCCTCAAAGTTTCACATCTTGCCACGAAGCACAAACTGTTATACCTCCTACACAAAAGCTCACTGGCACACCAAACCTTCAGTGATTGATCCACATCCAATCCTCTACAATACTCAATAGTTAAATCATGACATCACTTAAGCTACGCCCCTTGACAACAAGAAGTGTCAAGTTTTACTTTAAACTGTCCCTATCTGACCCCTTTGACCTAATCAACATAAAAGTGTGTCCAGTGACAGAAGGCATATCGGTGTAACTTGGCTCCCAGCATTGACAGGATTTGGTGGAGGGCATGGCCATGGCAGCATGGTGAAGTCAGACATCACAGCGTTGCCATACATTTGGCTCTAAATTCCACAGATTCAAGCCGAGCTGCATCTAACTCACTATGATCGATCCAAACGCAACCCTCAAAAGGAATCCCCAACAATCTATGGTGGGTGTGGCCTAATTCCTCTAGAATATTTTTACAAATCAGCCCAAAGCCATGCTTTGACCGAGAATTATGAAATTTGTTACACATGTGTATCTTCTCAGGATGGAGGTATGGAATCTCCCGAGTGGCGCTGAGCTGTAAGGGCCATACAAGATTTCTTGCAGCTTTAATTGTTTGTTCCTTTTATATTCACATCTCCAGCAATCGTGGTCTATATAGCAGTATGACCTTAAACAATGATGGTACAAAAAGTAATTAAACTAAACT
>NW_023665758.1:190786-200541 GCF_001649575.2 Kryptolebias marmoratus | reverse complement strand
ATTAATCAAAATAGCAGATCTTTAAGCCTAGTCTTAAAATTAGAAGTTGGTTTCACAAGAAAAGAGCTTTATAACTAAAAGCTCTGCCTCCTGTTCTACTTTTAGTAGAATTTGATAGGAAGCCAATGGAGACAAGCTGAAACTGGAAAAATATGATCTCTCCTCCTAACTCTCTTCAGAACTCTGGCAGGAGCATTTTGGATCAACTGAAGACTTTTTAAAGAGTTTTTTGGACACCCAGATAATAAAGAATTACAATGGTCTATCCTACACGTGTATGGGCCAGTTTCTCTTGTGTTTAAACTTCTCTACACAGGCTCCCTGTAAAAGTCAAACTCTAGCGGGTCGAGGGAGATGGCTGCTCATTTTTTCTGGTAAAAGTCAGTTGTTCTTTTTTACAATCATCTCCACTTGCTCAGGATGTCAACAAAGTGACGATCAGGTCAAAAGTCAAAAATAACTGGACCTCATGTGTAAAATTAAAGTCATCCAAGATTATGTGCAGTATTTTCACAAAAATTATAACACTGAGAATTCTGTTTGTAAAAAGTTACAGGGCAGATTAGTGGTGACAAAAAGCAGACAGAGCCAGCAGGAAACTGGCAGATCCAAACATCACCATCACCTGTACTTTGTGCTGTTTCTGTTTTCACTCTGCTCTCTCTGCTTTGACAAGATGAAGTCATCTTCTCAGTCTCGTTTTCATCATCTCTAACACAATGTTCTGGTCACTATGACTGCTCCGCCACTATCAAGTACTGTAAACAGAGTGAAACTGCCCACAGCCTTCTGTCAGCCTGCACAATCTCCTGATGTTCCACTGTGACACTTCTCTTACATCCTCACACTGTTTCTCCACAGCAAAGATCCCAACAAGTCGTGTTTACTGCCTCCCACTGAAAGGTGGAGGTAAGTGTAAAGGTTTTGGCCTGTGCGTGTGTTTGTCTGTTGCAAAACTAACTCATGAAATACTGGGTGGAGTTCAATAAAAGTTTAAAAAAATTGGATGTGCATTTATAACAGAATAATATTTGGAGTCAACTGGTGCTACTTATGAACCTGCTGGTACTCAATGTCACCAACTGTAAGTTATGGTCAAATCTTATAAACTATGAGAGTGGAAGTAGAGCCGCACTTAGCCTCTGTGCAATTCACAAAAAGTACAAACTGAAACTTACCCACATTTACAAAAATAAATATGCAAAAACTGTAGCATCATGTGAGCTTACAAATAAAGTGTGGTCCTCAGAGGACTTTTTAAAATTTTAAATGGTCCCTGGAATGAGATTTTCAACTGGATTGAGGTCTGAACTATTTGCAGGCCATGCCATTGACATTATATATCTTTAATGGAGGAAAGTTTTCGAATCCTTTGCCCAATGGCAAGATGCATTATCATCAAGTTATCAAGTGTTTAAAATGTCAATGATTTTTCTTAATTTTTTCTGTTTGAGTGTAAATGAGGGCTTTTTCCAGTTTCCAGCCACTTGTTTCTCATTTGTTTGTTGTGGATTTTCTGTTTTCGAGATATTTTGCTTTTAAGTTTGTCATTTTGATGTCTTCTTTGGTCTACCAGTATGTTTCCTTTTTACAGCCTTCCCATTTTGTTTGTATTTGGTCAAGATTTTAAACACAGCTGACTGGAACAACTGTGATGATTTACCTTCTTGAAGACGTTTCATAGTCTTTGTTTTAATTAATATCTGTCATGTTGGAGCCATGATTAATGTCACTCCTCTGAGTGGAGCAGCTCTCCAAGGTGTGAGTTGTTCTTTAACCTGAAGACTAATTAGCAGATTTGATCTGATGCAGGTGTTTTTTGAACTGCAAATTACAGAGTAACTTCATAACCTTTTCCTCAGAATTGAGTGATTCCATAACTTAATCTGAGTTTTCTTCATAAGTGTCTGTCTCTTTGCCACTCTCCCATAAAGCTCAGACTGGTGAAGAACCTGATCAACAGTGGTTATATGTATAGTCTCTCCATATCAGCTGCTGAAGCTTGGACCTCCTATAGAGAGCTCACAGGTGTCTTGGTGGTCTCCTTATTAATGGTCACTCAGTTTTGTGAGGACGGCCTGCTATTGGTAGATTTACACATGTCCAATATTTCGTCCATGTCTTGATGACAGATTTAACAGAACTCCTGGGGATTTTTAGGGCCTTTGAAATCCTTCTGTATCATCCCCTGACTTGTACTTTCCAATAAATCTTTTGTCCGAGTTGAATTAGGACAGTCAATGTAAATATTCATGCACTTATTATACATTCAGTGTATTTATATAGAAATAAAAAAAAATATGGTTAAACTTTGTCATTAAAGATTTCTTTTTTTTGCTTTAGGTTTAAGCACAAAACATTCAAAGGGAGTGAATACTTTTTATAGGCACCATTTTTATCAAATTCAGTTTTCCATTTTTAAGTGTTCCCTGCAAAATAGCATACCTTCCTGCTCAGTCTTTAATTACTTTTGTAATGTGAAACTGTATAGACCTGTGAATTAAAATCAACACACTCCTTGATTGGGAGGTAAAGGTGATGAATACATATTACCCTGCCACCTCTTAAATCTTGCTTCCTGACTACACAGTAAGACCATCTGAGTGCATAGATTTTATTCTGATCATTACTTGTTTAACCTTTCTTTAATTTTTGCAGTCTTCTGCTGTTCCAAGACAAAAATAGTTAACCTTTCAGACATACCTAACAGAAAGGACAAATTAATATTTTAACATTTTAAAATGGGGAGAAATAAAAGCAGAAAAAAGAGCAATGAACAATAAACTTATTCATTATAACACTATGTAGAACCCCATTTGATTTGAAATTTATGAACCTCATCCTTATAGTGGTGTCCCTCCAACAGCATGACTGTTCCACACCTGTGAGGACCAACCTGGCTGTGCTATCACTGTCCTTCTCACCTTACTCCACTACTAAAACTAACAGGAATCTGTTAGAATCAAGTCTGTTCATGATGGTGGCTGCCAACCAACCGCCCATAACAGTAGCAAAAACGAGGATTGAGTTGAGTTACAGAGACCTTTAAATAGATACCACCACTATGAGAGTTTCACCCAAGAAAATTTTAAAGATTTTGTAAAATTTTTATAATATTTTAAATCAGTGTGCTCAATAACCTCAGAAAGACAGGTTTGTTGTACCACAGAAGACTAGAGATGATGTTCCATCTGTACAAAATACTTATTAAGATGTAATGAAGTTAACACTGTTAAAATGTTTAAAATCTAATATGGAGATCGGAGGGCACTGGAGGCTTACCAGTGAGGATACAAATTATAAAGGCAAGTGGACATCTCCGACAACCCCAAACACCACCCACTGGAAGCTTTCACCTGCAGAATAACTAAATCAAATTGGTGAAATTAACTAAAATAACTTTTAGAGAAATAAATCACACTTTCTCACATTTCTCAATGTGACTTTTTTCCTCTCACACATCCACAGTTTACCATGGTAAAGTTTTGATGAACTAGATACCACAACCAGATTTTTCAAATTTTTCAAATCAGACCAGGTCAATAACGACCCAAGGCCTGTACAGCTGGGCTTACTTGATGTCTGTTTTAAACATAAACTTATTGTTTCAGTCAAAATGGAAGTGCTCACATTCCAGTACTAATCGAAGCAGAGCATAAAAGGAGGTGACCTTAACAGAATGACCTGCAGGACATCACTGCAGTCAGGTAAAGGGACATGTCCCCTACATCAGAGTGTTGTAGCAACACTAGCTGTCACTGGGCTTTATATAAGGCACACTAAGTTATGACTGGCTGTCATCCTGATCAGGGAGAGTCAGACAGAGAGCAGACAAATGCTTATCCTGTCATATAAAGTAACAAAAAGGATTGTTTTTGTCAGGATCGGAGGTAACGGAGAAGAACCCTGAGTGCAGACTCATTCTCGAAATGAAAACTTATTTATTAAATAAAGAAAAATAAACAAAACAAATGGCTGACGTGACAGAAACAAAAATCCAAAACGCACGGCAGGGTAAGGCAACAAGGAACCAAGGCACGGAAACAGCAGCAACCGACAATGAACCGACGAATAGTGAAAGAAGTGACCGGGTTTTTGAACACTGAGGGTGACGAGGTAAGTGGAAACAGGTGAGTGGAGACGATGACAGACAGGTGGAGATGGGCATGGCAAGGAGGGCAAAAGAGAGATGGAGGAGTGATTACTGGGCACAATACAAACAGGAAAAAAACAAACTGAAAACAACAACAAGAATAACAAAGAAAACAAAACAGAAAACACAAAAATCCAAATCCTCACAGTTTTAAAGTCTATGCCTTTGAGTGATGCTACAATAAACATATCTATATAATACTTGTCACACAACTATGCTTAGACTAGACTATGAAGCTCCTTAAACACAAGGCAGTACCATGCAAGGTACAGAATTTTAGTTCACACCTGTTCGTTATTTGCTTTGAGTTCTTTGATGAAGTTTTCTGCATCCCTCTGGCTGTTAGAGATGTAACACTTCTTGTTGTGTGTCACCAGCAGCTGGGAAGGAGGGATCCTGCCTTACCTGATTCCCAGGGAGTGAAGCTCCTTTCTCGTCTCATCAAATTCTGTCTGTATTTTATGCACGCCAGTCTCTAGGTCTTCATAGAAGACTGTTATTACAGACGCTTTATCCCCGTAGTTGAGGAATGTCATGATAAGAGTCCGGGTCTTAGAGGCATTAGATGGATTCTTCTGGTCACCTTAATGGACCCTCTCCAGGGTCAGGGCAACACAGCAAGGTGGTATGTCCAGAGTGTCCAGCAAACAAGTTTCCAGGAATGTGTCCCTCAGCATCTTCAGACATGTAGCCATAACTAGTCTTAAGTTTGACTGCTTAGACCTGGTTTCCTGGTCTTGCTCGCTCCACTCTTTATTGTCCTTTTTAACATCTTCTATTGTTAAGTGAATGCTGTCTAATTTGTCCAGAAAGCCTTGCTTTAGTTTAGCGAGAGCAGCTAGAATCACTCCTGGCTCATCCTGAGCCTCTTCCCCAGTGATTTGTTCACTGTCTTCTGCCATATCTTGTGCGCTGTCTTTGCTAGCAGCAGCATTAGGCTCTGAACTTAGAAGCAAAACTAGAAAATTCTAGCTTGTTCTGGTTTGTTGAAGTTCTCAGCAGAAAAACAAGTTCTTTGGTTTTGTTTATAGATGAGTGTTATTTTGAAAATGTACAGAAAGGTAGCAGAGCTGAAGAATGTGTATCCACTTAGCAAGCCACTATAAGTGGAAGTTAAAAAACTAAATTTTGTTGCAATATCTAAAACATATTTTTCAAATATTCTGATTGTTGTTTTTTGTAAATGTTTTGGTCAGTTTTAAGTGAGGCATACAGAAAAAGTACAAAAACTAATTTACCAAACACACAAGAACATAGCTGCAGACTGATGAAATGGTGTTTCTTTTTTCTTATCATATAATTAAGTCAGTCAACATGGAAGTCAGAACTGAACATGTATATTCCAGTTTTCTTATTGCTGTAAGCTCAGCAAACATTTGTGTAGACAATGGGAAAAAAATACTATAAAAAATATTATATCCCACAAATTCCCCATGAGTCTAGGAATGATCTCTTCACCTGGATTTATCCATCAGATGTCACTGAGATCACAAGCAAGAACCTCTGTGTGCGCAGTTGTTAGTGTGTTTACCTGATAGGTGTGCTTATAAACCTGGTGGATGTGTTTGACCAGTTGGTTCATAGGTGTGACCATTTGAACAACCAGTGATTTGAAATGGCAAAAAGTGACATTATGATAAACTAGATAAATATGTTTAGGCTTGAGAAAAAGGTGTGAGGCTGTTACTGTGCTTCTACTGTAGTTGTGAAAATCAGGGCTGATGTTTAGCTACTGGAGTGTAAAGGTTAAAAAGTATTTTATTGTGTAGGCAGATGTAAAAATATGTAATATTTGAAAATAGCTGAGTTTTACACCAACCTTTGTATATTACAAATCTGAACTTCAGGTAGTGTAGGTACAATATCAGCTAGAATAGAATAGAATAGAATAGAATAGGTAATGGCTTGGTTGTAGGGTCCAACCCAAATCACAGGACATGGTATGAGCCTAAAAAAGGGTAGCTTGGTATCTGTGTGTGTGTGTGTGTGTGTGTGTGGGTGTGTGTGTGTGTGTGGGTGTGTGTGTGTGTGTAGGTGTGTGTGTGTGCGTGTGTGTGTGAGCATGTGAATGTCTGCGTAATAGGGCAGGGTTAAAATCAGTTTTTGTAGTCTAAAAACTGGCTTTATTATTCAGGTCCACTAACTTTATAAACATCACACTGTTGATTTTAAAATGTTGTTTTACCATCACTGTGGTTTTACAATAGAGGCAGTTTAACATCAGGATATTTATTGCAAAAGGCTAAAACTGAATGATATTAATGTCAGGTCTTCATGAAGACAGAAAAAGAAGAGTGTGTGTCTAATATGCCTGGTTTCCACTGCTAACAGCTCAGTCCGGTCAGCTTCTTAAAATGGTGAACCATCTCCAAACATGACCTTATTAAGACATAAGAGACAAAGTAAACAGTCAGGAGAGTCTGAAGCAAATCCCACCCATCCATCCCCCTGTTACGGTTCTGTAGAAAGACACAAAATCATAATAATATTTAAAGGCCTGGTAATCTTTGAAAGAATGCTTATCATCTGCTGCCTTTCATGCCACAGTTTTAGACTTCTGTTCTTATTTTAAGAAATGACAAAACTTGTGGCCATTTTGGTCAAATTTTAAAAAGTGACATTATGCACAATCTCATATGATATTGCAAGATTTGATGCTGAGAGTATGTGTTGTGAATGACTCTCAGCCACTACCATGTCAAATTTAAGCTCAATATCTGTACAATTCACCCAGTAAAATTATTTTTGTGGCCATGTTTAATTGGACTGACTCCAAAAGGTAATCAGTTGCAGATGTGCATATAATGATTATTTCCTGAAAGTTTAAATAAAATTCAACCTGTGGTTCGTGAGATATTTTGCTAACACAGAGACAGTATTGACTTCAACAGTTAATGCTACAGTTTTAGACAAAGATCCATTACAATGAGCAGCACTCAGAGTGTGCCTGTTGTGATCAGTGTTCAATTTCTGTACAACCACAGCAAATTTTAGCACAATATTAAGTGAATTATAGGTATTTTGGTGTTTTCCAAGTTTAGGTGGCTGTGATGGTCATCTTGAAAGGGTTTTCTCCAAAAATTAAACATTAAACATGTTGCAAAACTAACTTTTTTATCTTGGGTCATCACCTGCTGAAACAGGCACTGAGGCCATAGCTCCTGGAAGCTGAAAAGAGGCCCTGAACATGGTCCATTCAGATTCCATGTTTCCAACCTTTACCAGGACATGTGAATAACACGTGCGAGTTAAAGATCTCATGAACAGGAGGTTCTACCAGACGTTTCGAGTTCCCCCTCACTATTTGTTTGGGTTTACCAGGTCTGTCAAGCAGCCTCTCCTGCCCCCGGATCCAACTCACCACCAGGTTGTGATCAGTTTACAGCTCTGCCCCTCTGTTTACCTGAGTGTCCAAAACATAGAGCCACAAGTATGATGGCATGGTTACAAAATAATCATCGACCTTTGGCCAAAGGTAGCCTTGAACCAAGTACACTTATGAACCACCCTATGCTCGAACATGGTGCTCGTTATGGCAGCCTATGCCTAGCACAGATGTCCAATAACAGAACACTGCTCGGGTTAGATGAGGAAGGTCATTCCTCCCAATTACCCACTTCCAGATAACATCGTCATTACCCACATGGGCATCAAAACCACTCAGGAGAATAACAGAATCCTCAAATGGCACCCCTTCCAGGACAATATCCAGAGACTCCAAGAAGGCCGGGTAATCTGAACTGCTGTTTGGAGCATAAACATAAACAGCATTCAGAACCTTTCCTCCTGCAGCTTAGAGGTGCAGTGAGGCGACCCTCTTGTTCATCGGGGAAAACTCCAACACTGAGGGCCTCAGCCTGATGCATCTCTCCCTGGGCAACTCCAGAGTAGGAAAGAGTCCAGTCCCTCTCCAGGAGTTGGGCTCCAAAGTCCAAGCTGTGCTTAGATGCAAGCCCAACTATAGCTAGTTGGTATCACTCAACCTCACACACAAGCTCCGGCTCCTTACCTGCCAATAAGCTGACATTCCATGTCCCTAGAGCTAGCTTATTCCGCCGGGAATCAACATGGCCAGGGACCCTCCCTCGCCTGCTGTCCAGCATACACAGCACTCAACCACAACAGTCCTTCTCGCAGATGGTGGGCTCACGTGGAGGTGGCATCCTGTTTCTTTTTTGGGCTTGGCCCGGCTGAACCCCAGGTGCCATAGCTTGACCTCCAGGCGCTCGCCGGCAAGCTCCCTCCCCAGGCCTGGCTCCAGGGGCGGGGCCCCGGTTTCCTTTTTCTGGACGAGGTACACTGATGTTCATGGTGTTTGTACATCAAGGTTTTTGAATTGCTCTTAGTCTGACCCCTCACCTGAGGCCAGTTTGCCATGGGAGACCCAACCAGGAGCTGATACCTCAGACAACATATCCCCCAGGGTTACAGTGGTACTCAAACCCCTCCATCACGTTAAGGAGATGATTGTTCGGAGGGTTTTTTTTAGCCATTCATATATTAAGATGTTCATCTCAGTCAGGAGATGGAAAGTAGAATTTGTGTTTTTTGTAATTGTTAAACATTTTAAAATGTTTTTTTATTTATAAATATACATTGACATCTCTTTAATTCCTTCCAAAAGCTAGCATTTTGCATTTTGCTTCTTTTTTCTAGTATTTTGTTACCTCAGAAAGGAAGATAATGTTTTTGGTGCTGCTGGTTTGTCTGTCTGTTTGCAAGATTACTTAAAAACAAATGAACAGTTTTGATGAAATTTTCAGGAAACCTTGGGGTTGTCACAAAAAACAAGTGATTACATTTCCGTGATGATTCGGATCCTACAGTTTTTTAAAGGCCCTATGGCTTTGGCAGAGGTTTGTACTCTCTGAGTGCTTCTAGCCAAGGAGTTCTAGCTTCTAGCCATTTAGCCAAGCTTTTGTTATTTTTGGCTTCTAGCTAGTGTTCTTTATGCTTTAACACCTCAGTATCAGTTTCTTTAGCAAAGTCATTCAGCTCTCAGCGTTGTTGCTTAAAATGCATTTTGTATAGTTTGTGTTGAAGTTGTTAAAGTGGCAGCAGAGGCATGGATCTCAGCTGCTCATCAGGGTCAATTAGTTAATACAAATATATAATTTAAAAAAAACTATTTGTGGCAATAGTAGAAATCTGTATGAAAAGTTTTTTCTGACATTAAGCAATCTTTGGTTTGTCTTTTTTCCTCCTCTAGTCTCCCTTCTTGTACCCCCCACCCCACCCCCCACCCCGCTCTGTTTGTGCTTCTCAGGAGGTGAAAGAGGTTCCACATGGTGTTTCAGATCATCCAAGCTGCCGTCCACCACAAGAAAAGACCAAATTTAGAAGAAAAATGAAAACATGGACAGATGCTCCATTTTTTTCCTTTGCTGAGAAACCATATACACATTATCTCTCTCTCTCTGCTCTTTCTGTGACACACGCACACATACACACCAGTGACGTGCGGTGAGGTTCATGGTTGGTGAGGCACTGAGAGTCAGATTTACAGATATATAAATCCAAAAGGGTAGCTTATTCAATTGGCTACTGGTTATTTCATATCTCATCAGCATTCTTCACACACACACACACACACACACACTCT
>NW_023665758.1:168664-190686 GCF_001649575.2 Kryptolebias marmoratus | reverse complement strand
TGGATTCTTCCATCTATGCCCGTGCGCATGTTATTTACCTGTGTTTACTTTTATTGTGGTCATTTATAAAGCTGTTGGTTGGTTTAACTAATTATCATTATTCATAATAATANCATTGGAACAAAAAGTCATAGCTGAAAAAGCGTTTCATTATTCAATTTGTATTGATGTTAGACGATGATTCGATGCAGGTAGGGTTAGGGTTAGGGTTAGGGTTAGGGTTAGGGTTAGGGTTAGTTAATAAGGTGACGAAACACTCTGGTGGCCCCCCCACCTAGAAAATGAATCCAGCGCCACTGCACACATGCACATATCTCCTGTTTTCCTTCTTGAGGATGATGTTTTTGCTCGTCTCTGTGTTAGTGTAACTGTCTGTTGGCTAAATAACTCATGAACCACTGAACAGATTTTAATGAACCTTTCATTGGATGAATCTCTACAACTGTTTAAAATCTGAAGCCAACCCAATTCAATATGGCCGCCTCAGTTGATTAACATTAGACAACACAAAAATGGCTTTAACTCAGTCAGTTTTACAGCTACTGGGTAGCTGAGAGTCATTTAACAACATATACTCTCAGCATGATCTCTTGTGAAATCTCACAAGATTGTTCTTAATGTTTTTAAGGTTTGACCAAAACAGTTATAACTCTGTCATTTCCGAACATAAGAGGAAGTCTGAAACTTTGGTATGAAAGGCAGCAGTGATACACATTTTGTAAAGGAATGCTAAGCCTTGAATTCAGTATTTTACCCTATGCCTTTCTTCTTTCTTCCTTTATCTTTTGTTGCAGCCTGTCCTCCTCTTTGTTTCTTTCCTTTTACTGTTAATCTCCCCTGCTTCTTCTTTCCTCATCTTTTTCTCTTTCCACATGTTTATTCTTCTGTTGTCTCTCTACATTTCCCAGACACAGTCCACAGGTCAGCAGTCGGCTGTTTGTTCCTTTAATGACAGCCGTGTGTTCAAAAGGCTCTCCCTGCTCTGAAGCCCGCCCCCCAGTAACCAAACAAGGCAACACTGAGCTGCATGGCTTCATAAGACAGACCTCATCATAGAGGAGACTGCTCCACTCCGGCATGAAATCCTCCTTTTATCTGACCTGAAAGATCCTTACAGTAAGAACTCTAGCTTTGAAAAAAATGTTTTTATTTAACTTTCAGGTGGTGCTGATCTTCTGCTGTTCTTTAGACAGACTTCTCATCCAGTTAGCCCAGTGGTCAAGACGTCTGCAGCTCCAGATGACTCGTTCCAGCAGCGCTCAGCCCAGACCTGCAGCACATGTTCAGGTACCGACTCGAGGATTTCTCCTGAACACACTCTGACAGATTTTTATCATCTTTTCTTTTCTGAATTACATGTTGCTTTGTTGTTACCTTCCTCTGCTAACAGTCAGAAACTTGATATTAAACTGATTTGTTTATTTAAAAAGTTTTATAATTTTATTATTGAGTTTATAAATTAGTCTAACATCTTTATTATTAAGTTTAATTTAATATCATTAGTTTAAGAATGGGTTTAAAATGTTTACAAATGAAATTAAAGTTTAATGTGTTTCTTAGTATCTATCTATCTATCTATCTATCTATCTATCTATCTATCTATCTATCTATCTATCTATCTATCTATCTATCTATCTATCTATCTATCTATCTATCTATCTATCTATCTATCTATCTATCTATCTATCTATCTATCTATCTATCTATCTATCTATCTATCTATCATTGAATTTTTGGGGTTTTTTTGTAAAGAACACAAGTTTATATTGACCATGACTGATTTATGACAGCGATAAAAACAAAAACCCTCCATGAATACCTTTATAGGCACTGTAATCTAAAACAGTGGTTTCAATAAATTTTTAGTTTAGGGGTTTGCAGTCTTTGTTTGGATGAGACAGTGCTACCATCTTTCCCACTGAGTGCAGTTTGTTTGGAGCCACAAAATCTACTTAGCTTTTAAAAAAACATACATGATTATTTTTGTTGATATAGTATTTTTTTAAAGCACAATTTATGTTGATTTGTAAGACTGTATTTTCCAAATGTTAAGATAAAAACTAGGAAACTATAATTTTACAGAAGAGAATGATATTAAAATTCTGCAAACCTGAGTCCTTCACATAATTGTGAACAAAAGAGCAAAATAATTATGACGTCACATTTCAATGCTTTCAATCTATAATAGGTGTGCAAAACTCTAGTTTCTGCTTTTATAGCAATTTGCCTGAAGTTATAAATGAAATTAAAAAATAAAAAAAATTCATCTGCCATTCACACACATCCCATAATAATCTGTTTTTTTTTTCTTGTCTAGTCTGTCTGTGAAAGAAGAAGAAAAACAGGGTGTTGGAGAAGGATGTAAGGTAAGAAATGAAATTTGCTGAATATTTTTCTCATATTTTAGAAATTTGTGAACAGCTGCCACATGTCCAGCTTAATGTAAGTCAGTCATGTGATTCAAGCTTCCACATGGGTTTTAGTGGATTCAGCTGAGTGCTTTGTTTGCATTGAATGTGGACCCACATTTCAGAATTGGATTCTGTATATCTGGAAAAATACTGGAGTAAACTTTTTCAAACTGCATTGGTTTCAAGTACCTTTAATAGAAGATGGCATGTAATATAATTTACAAGGTCTGACCAAAATGGCTACAACTCTATAATTTGTCAACATCAGATGATCTTAGACTAAAACTCTGACATGAAAGGCAGGGGTGATATGCATTCCTTAAAAGAATGATAGGCCTTAAGGTATTAATGTATTTATTTAAAGTGAGGTTGTGTGAAGGACCAGTCTATATGTGAGAACAAAAGAGTTCATTTCTACCAGGAAAAAAACAAAACAAAACAAAACTCTAACCTTTCTTTTTGTTGCTGTTTTTTCTTTACAGCCTTCAAAATCAGAATCAAAATTACCTTCTCTGTTGTTAGAGGTTAAATACTCTTAGGTTCTTCGCACAACCCAGCTTTTAAAACTCAAATATGCCTTTAGTAGAATATATCCTGCATATAATCATTAATTCATGTATCACATCATTCTGTTTTCTCACTACAAAAAAGCTCATAAAACTTTTAATAATTAAAGGCCTAGTAATTCTTGAAGGAATGCATATTACCATCGCCTTTCACATCAGAGTTTCAGACTAAGATTGTCTTAAGTTGAAAGAGGATGACGTTGTAGCCGTTTTGATCAAACATTAAAACAATATATGTGACCTCGTGTGACATTGTGAGACGTTACACTCAGAGTATGTAGTGGGAATGACTCTCAACTACTACCACATCAAAGTTTAGCACAACATCTACAAAACTGACTGAATTATACCCGTTTTTGTGTTTTCTAAGGTGAGTTGGCTGTGGCGGTCATTTTAAATTGAATTTACTCCAAAAGTTAATCAGTAGATCAGCAGATGTACACCCAATGGTTATTTCCTTAAAGTTTCATTCAAATTTTTCCAATGGTTCATGAGATATTTTGCTAACAGACAGACAGCGTTGCTAGAAGTCTAGAAGTTGCGGTCCAGTTGAGAACGGTTCTCCGACAGACACGCAGGCAGAGACGAAGAGGAAGTCCTGTATTTATTTACTGAGAGTCTTAATTCTGAAGAGTTCTGCATCTAAAGAACGTTCCCACAACCTTCAACATAACCCCCCCCCCCCCCCCCCCCCCGGGGGGGACGAAGGAGCTGCCATTCCCAGGGTCATTTTCTCACAGGAAAGGAGGGGCTGCTGATGGAGGCTGGGTCAAAGGTCAGCAGAGGAGATGGGAAGTTTCAGAAGTGCAGCTGAAGAAATCCAACATTTATGGATTTGACACTTGGTGAAACACGTTTGTTTGTTCACTGAATCCACAGCAACTCTCAGATGTGTATAAACCTTAAATCTAAAACAAATTCACTTTTGGAGTCAACCTGATTCAAGATGGCCACCTCAGCTAATCAACCCTAGCCAACCCAGTAATGTCTATAACTCAGTAAATGTTACAGATACTGAGCTAACGTTCGGTGTGGCAGTAGTTGAGAGTCATTCCCAACACATATTCTGAGCACTAACAGATCACAACACACGATATTTGTTCAAAAGTTTGTCATTAACTATTTGGACTCAACTTTGTCTGTCTGTTAGTAAAATATCTCATGAGCCACTGGATTAGTTTTAATGAAACTTTCAGGAAACAATCATTTGATGTACATCTACAACTGATTAATTTTTTAAGTCGATCCAGTTTAAGATGGCCACCACAACTAACTGACCTTAAAAATGGCTTTAACTCAGTCAGTTTTACAAACCCTGAGCTAAAGCTCGGTGTGGTAGTAGCTGAAAGTCATTCACAACACGCACTCTCTGACATCTGATGATACTGCATGAGGTCACACAATCTTATTTCCAAGGTTTGACTAAAACGACCACAGCTCCTTTTTTTCTCAACATCTGATAGTCCGAGTTTAAAACTCTGAAGTGGAAGTTGGCGGGTGATATGCACCCTTTAGGCTGCTGGAATGTCTGCTCTGTGGGGTTTACCTGGAACTGTCTGAAGTGTCTGAGTGCCTTTTTGTGGTTTTCATCTCTCCGTCAACAATTGTTGCATCATCTGCTCAGTGTTTGACCATTTTTGGTAGCAGACCCAAAGACCACTTGTTACGTTGACATTCCTGGACCACTTGAATTGTTTCTGTTCTTTTCATTGTGGACTACAAATAAAAGCATTTGAATGATGAGTAAGTTTAACTCTAGCAAGTATTTGTGGTCTGCACAGATGTTAACTTCTACTGAATTTCTATATTTACACGATATGTTTTCAGGTTGCAGGACTGTCAGTACCTCTTGCTCTGTTTTTGTGAATATATGTACATGAGAGGGGAAAAAGGAATGAGGAATGTTAAAGTGCAGACTGATAGATGGAGAGAACCAGAGAATGTTCCTGCCTGTGATTTAAAGAGCAATGAGGAACGAGAGACAAAACCATATTAGGCAATGTTTACAGGAAGATGGCTCTGACTCTTATCACTGTATACACACACACACACACACACACACCTGCACACACAGACCCCACACACACCCCTACACACACAGGGACATGTCCTCTTGGTCAGTGTTTGAACTGAAATGAGTCTCAGATTGTGAGGATTCAAACTGCTGACACATTCACACTTTTGAATAAGTATTTCTTTACGTTCCTGGATTACCCTTTTCTTTAAATAACAATAGTTTCCTCCTCATTTCATGCCAGAATGTCAAACTAAGATCATCTTATGCTAGGAAATGATGGCGTTGTAGACACTTTAGTCAAACCTTCAAAATAACTTTTGGCTCGGTCTGTTTTGAATCAGTTTGACTCCAAAACTTTATAAGTTACAGATGAACATCCAGTGATTACTTTCTGCACGTTTTATTGAAATTTGTCAAATAGTAGTCCAGGGTAATCATAGTTAGGCAAAAATGCAAAGTACATTGGGAGGAATAAGAATGAGCAAACCAAGACAGTAATGTCCATCATGTCCATGAAGACACTTTTAGTGATGCTGCCAGTGGTAGAAATTCAGACTTCAGCAGAACAGACACATACAGTATAAGGTTGAGTCAAAGGAGACTGCTTTGTTGCTTGGATATATGTGAGTGTAACATTTCTTGAAGACAGATTTGTGTGTGTGTGTGTGTGTGTGTGTGAAGGCAGAGAGTCTGCAAGTCTTTCTTCTTAATATGGTTTTGTTTAGCTCAGAGCTCACGGAGTAAGACTGAGTCAGATAAGGATTTCCTCTCTCTGCTGGCCTTAAACTCTCAGCACTGTGACTTGAAAAGGTAATGTATGCAGCTGGGAGGGTGTGTGTGTGTGTGTGTGTGTGTGTGTGTGTGTGTGTGTGTGTGTGTGTGTGAGAGAGAGAGAGAGAGAGTGTAGCCGAGGCTGGCAATCAGTGGGAGTGATCACAGACTGGAGGAGGGAATGTTTATTCAACGCAGCAATCTTTTTTTCCACAATCCTCACATCACACACATGACCATATAAGGACAAACTGGGGAAAATCCAGCAAAGCTGAGGGAAAAAAGAAATAAAATTATATATGTGCATATGGTAAGTATATATATATATATATATATATGTGTGTGTGTGTGTGTTTAATATTCTTTAACTTAGCTTTAACAAATATACTTTATATGTACTTTATAGACTACCTTAATATCTTTTTTCTTTGTCTTATGACTCACCACTACAGGTTAAAGACATGTATTTTATGTTAGCAAAATATCTCATGAACCACTGGACAAATGCTAATAAAACTTGCAGAAAGTAATCACTATTCATCTACAACCAGTTAAAATTTGGGATCAATCTGATTCAAGATGGCTGCCACAGTCAACTGGCCTTAGAAAACACAAACATGTCTTTGACACTGTCCAGTTTCCAGACATTAAGCTGAACTTTGGAGTGGTAGTATTTGAGAGTTAGTCACGACACATAATGTACTTAAAGCATGACATCACATGATATTACAAGAGACTGAAGGGCTGTGGGCAACATGCAATCCTTAAAGGAGTGTTAGACCTTTAATTTTTTTTTCTGTATTTCTGATTTGAAATGGGATTGGAATAAAGTTAGTACTAGGCTCTGTAAGGGGTAAAAACAAACACAAAAACCTTTTGATTTTAAACATATAAACATTTTTTCTGTGTGTGTTTTAATAGGACGGTGAAACTGCAGGATCCTAGGCGTCCATTAGCCCCCACACAGGATAAATGAGAACAGTTTCATCTGTTGTGAGGTGAGACATCAAAGGTGAGACATCAAAGGGTAACACAAAATTTTCAAGCTCTTCATAAATAGCTGGAAAGTTTTATATAAGTCCAAACTACTAATGAGAGTGAGGGGAGGGGAGGGGTCTTCAAAATGTGTTTGATTTGTGCCTGTAGTCAGGATAAAACAGGACTTTATTGTGGGATCAACAACAATAAACAAGCACCCCTCACCAGGGCACCTCTCTGTGACAAACTAATAAAAGACACATAGGAGAAGAAATGTTAAGATAAAATGAATAATATAAGAAGTAAAAGACACATTAGATATAAGTATATAAACACACACACATCAAGAAACATCACTGTGGTGCTCAGGTCAGAATGAATGATGACATCTGGTGCATTTAATGTAGGACACAAAGAGATTCCAGCTCATTTCAAATCATCTAGCCTTACTAAAGTCAGTCTGATAATTTTTCCAGTTTAAGAAAATTAAGAATCTCTCTAATCCATCTTGGAGATGTAGGAGGAGCTGCAGATTTCCAATTTACTAGTATTAACCTCCTGGCCAGCAGAGTTATTAATGCAGGAGAAGCTCTATTTAGCAGGAGAGAAATCAGGAACCATACCTCAAACAAGGTTCCTAGACATTAGGAGTGATGTCCTTTCCAGTTACAGCATAAGTAAAATATCAAACTAGGACCTCTTCATGAAAGGTGGGCTCCAAAACGTGTGAGTAATTTGCTGTGTCCTGTTGGCATCATTCACACAGAGGAGACACTGTGTCAAAGATTCTTTACGAGCCTGGCTGGAGTGTAGTAAAGCTTGATAAAAAATCCAACATTGCATTAAATTGTGCTGAACACAGATTGAAGATCTGTCCCTCTTCTAAAACCTCCACCCAAACATAATCTGAAATCAGCCATCCTGGGTCTGTCCTCCATACGGTTTTTAACAAAGGAAGGATTTAAAAGGTTAAAAATATTTAATTATATGGAAGAAAAAGCTCCTCTCATTAAAGGGAGAGGTTGCAGAAAAACAATTAATCAAAAGGGTTAGGAGGAGCAGGAAGTCCTGGGGATGAGCTACGGACATAATGTCGAGCTTGAAGGTATCTGAAAAGAAAAGCCTTATTTCATTGCATTCATTTGCTAGTTGCTGAAGAAAAGCAGTAGAATCAATATACAGATCTCTCTAGGTTTTTGTACCTAACCGAGCCCATACAGAGAAAATGTTATCCACTAACGATACAGGGAAAATATGATTTCCTGCAAGCGGCACCTCAACGGTGTGTTTGTGATAAGATTACTATTTGACTGAACATTGTTTTTAAAATTACTGACTGTCCCTTTATTGAAGACATAATGTACCACAGATGTGAATGAAAGCAGCCATTATGTCTGTCTCTTTATATAAACCAATACAGTGGTTGACAGGCAACTGACTGAATGTCTGTACGTCCGAGGAGAAGCACAAACACAAACAGGCATCTGCAGACAGACGGGGAGCAGCTCCAGCACCACAGGAAGTTGGTATTTTGTAGGTCTGCTGGGAGTTGAAGTCATCTCCTGTTTACCACTTAGGCAAAAATCCAGCTTCTTCTTTTACTCCAGCTCAGATAATGTTACAGCGCTGAAGAGCTTTCTGTTTTATTGCCCGTCACAGAAAGGCAAAGGTGGACAATATTGTTTTTGCCTGTGTCTGTTAGCAAAATATCTCATGAACCACAGGATGGATTTTAGTGAACCTCTCAGAAAATAATCACTGGATGTACACGTACAGCTGATTGACTTTTAAAGCAAACCCAGTTCAAGATGGCCACCACAGGCAACTAACATTAGAAAGCACAAAATGGCTAAAATTTCAGTCAATTTTAGATATTCTGCTAAAATTTGGCATGGAAGAAGCTGAGTTATTCGCAAAAACTACTTTAAGTGCTACTAAAACTGCAGCATGAACTTTTGGATTCAACCTGTTTTGTCTGTTAGCAAAATACCTCCTGAACCATGGGGTAGTTTTTAGTCTAGCTCTCAGAATATAATCATTGGATATACATCAACAACTGATGAACTTTTGCAGTCAGTGCAGTTTAAGATGGCCACTACAGTTAATCAACATTAGAAAACAAAAAAGGTTCAAACTCAGCTAAAACCTGAAGCTGCAGCTGCTGTCTTTCCCAACACGTACTCTGAACGGGACATCTCAAGGTTGTTTTCAGTGTTTGACCAAATCAGGAACCTCGTCACCGCTTCAACATCAGACGGTCTTACTTTAAAGCTCTGGCATGAAGCTGGTGGGTGATATGCATTCCTTCATATAGAGCTAGGTCAGTCCGAATGAAATGCTGATAAATGTGACGAGAAATAATCGTTCTGAATTTGCTGTCTTTGTTTCTCTGCAGTTGAATCCATCCCTGCGGCCCATGGTGCAGTGCTGCATCTCTGGTCAGCTGGTAGTCTGAGATGAAGCACTGTAGCTCGGGACGAAGGACAAAAATCCCACCTGAGCTTTAACTTACAGCGTCCATCAACAGGTCGTACCGCCGACGTGCTTCTGTCAGGGAAAATGGAGAAAAATACACAGAACCTGCAAACTGCAGAATTTAACTAAGACAAGAACCATTCTTCATACTTTTGACCTTCAGTGCTTTGTTTGAACACAGCTGGAAGGCAGAATTGTGATGTTTATCCAAAAGGTTTAGGAACAAATTCACACCTAATCTTGTTTTCCTTTAACCCTCTTTTCTGGGGTCCAGTTTTCCCAGGAATCCCTTGACATGATAGATAAAGGGGATTCCTGGAAATACTGATCTTAGGGGTGAGGCTCATCAGCAGGAGCACCAGGAGCAGTCTGAACACAGGAAGACCTGTTTATTGAATTGATTAAAGACTGGACATTCAAACCAGTTAGGTTGATATGTCCAACAGTAGTTAAAGTTTTCATCATGACTTCGTGTGGCTCGACTGCAAAACCTGAAATATTAAGTTTTTACTTTTCATTTTACAGAACTGTATGATTGCTGTAGTTTTCTAGATACAATAAAGATAAGAAAAACACTCCAAAGACTGTGTCCAACTTCTTATAGCATTTGTACATTGCATTTAGCTACTATAGTAGTTTTCAAGAAAACTATTGCTACCATATGTAGTGTATTTAGCTTAAATGAGCTAATTAAAGTAAGAGTGTCCTAATATTTTGTAGCTAATCACATGAATTGATTAAACTCCCCACAGCTCAGAGCTGAACATGTTTCAGATGACGGGGTGCTGAGAGAAGAATATGAAGAATAAAATACCAAACATACTGGATATGCAGTGAAACACATACAGGTAGTTCATGTTATCGAAATATGCACATCAAATATATGCTGTACATTCTGGACAGACAAATGTTGCAGTCATGACCAAATACTAATCTGTCCACTTTGTGTGGGTTTTTAGCACTGGTTTATATACCAGAATTATAAAACTCAGTTCTATCAAAATATTGGAATTTAAAAAGAAACAAAACACAAAACTATTTTTATTAATTTTAAATCTATTCTTTAATTTTGTATTTGCTGCAGCACCCTGTGCACCCCTGATTCCTACAACCTCTGTCCTAACTGACATTTAATAATAATCTTGACTGATGAGTGGATAATAAAGTGGTTTTCTGTTTACTTATGTGGAGCAGAGGGTTATACCAAATGCTGTGCAGCAGGACCATGAACATTGAACCTAAGAGAAATAAAATGTAACCATTTTAAATAGATGTTTTTTAAAAATTTTTTAGACCATTTTTAGTACTGGCTCATTTGAACCACAACACTGAGCTAAACTGGTCCACAGCTGCTGTGAGGATGATAACAGTGAAATGAAATTTAAATAGTTGTTAATGAACACAAAATGTGACTAAATGTTGCAGACTGAGGCTCTGCAAGACAACTGGGGGAAAATAGATTAGGGTTCCCTTACATTTTAAGATCCAGACTCAAATGGAGACAGTCCTGTTGATTTATCAGCCATATTTGACATAAAAATGTCAGTAACTTTACTGTCATTTATTGTTTGTACAAAGATGTACGTAAAATATCTGGGTGTGGACAAGAGTTTGTCCTCAGTTTTATATATGGCTTTAAAATGCATCTTGAAAAATTATAAAGAACTACATACTACTGAAAGAAATTATTCCTGAAGTGCTACTCGGTTTTATTTAATTAAAAAAAAAAAAAATGTTCTGCCTATCCAATACATCTTCAGTCAGAATGTTAGATTCCTATCACTTTCAAATGCAAATCTGACCAAACTATTGATTCGGGTTTTCTTAGACATGTCTGTATGTCAAATGATTAAAGCATTTTGTTCTTATTAACAGTACAGTGTAGACAGGGCAGGTCACAGCTAAATTATCTACATCCCTTTTTTTAAATTTCCAGAAGTTGGCGACCCTGTTGTTATATGAACCAAAAGTGGACGCCATTGTTATCATGTTTTACTTTTTACACACAGTCAGGGTATAAAACACCACGCTTGTTCGAGCATCTTTAGGAAAGGTTGGATTTCTTGTTTTTTTTTTAAAGTACAATCTGTAATAGTCTGGAAACAACAATATCATTTCAATAATATTTTTTTTCCATACTAATCCAGACTTGGAAAAAGCTAAAATGAAATTCCATACTTTTCAAGACTATGAATTCTGAAAAATGTGTTTGTGTAGGTACTCAATAATAAACTGTGCTCGACAGTCTCAGTTAAGTAAGGTTTTTATTGGCATTTCTGGAGAAGACCATTTTACAGCAGATTTAATAATTCTAGAGATAGGGAGAGAGCAGAAGTATTCTACCATCAATTACTGCCGTTTCCTCCTCATATTATCAACTGGCAACCTTTTAATCACCATAGGAAAACAAGAAGAAAGCAAACAAAAATCAAACGATTTGGTAAATAAACATCCAGGATTGCATCTTTTAATTATGTAAAGAACAAAAGAATAGGTTTTAAGTTTACATGTTTCCCCAATTGTTTGGTAGAGAAAGGAGTAAAATAATTAAGTGAGGAGGGACAGGGATGATTTACACCACTGGGAGAAAAAAAAAAAAAACAGGTCAGCTGACTATCTTAACCAGTCCCTAAAAAAACCCCTCAAAAAATAAACAGACGTAGACAGAGATAGATGGGGAAAGTTGTGTGTTCGAAGTAGGGGGTGACATCTACAGCTTCCCCACCCTTTAAAAAAGGACAAAAAAGACAACAAAAAACAAAACAAAAATAAACCTCACACATTTCCCAAGTGGAATTTTATGATTTATACACAGGAAAATATAGACAACACAATTGACAAAGCCTTGTGTAAATCTATACATTTCCATTACATAGATACTTATGATGGAAGAAAAGACAGACTTTCTGTTTGTCGCTTGTCCAGGAAGAGACACCTGTTGGTCCTGGTCACCAACAGCAGATCTGGTCAGAGATGGGACCAATCAAAACCCTACAGACAAACAGACAAAGGCATTATTTTAACATTGCTGACAGTGATACAGAAACTGAAAGACTAAGCAGTATAAACAGAACGTTCAGATGAAATGGAAAGAGGCCCCAGGCAAAGAACAAAACACAGGGAGGCAAGAATGGTGGAAAAAGTGAAAATAAGAGGTGACACTGGACAGTACCACCATTGATTCAGTTCCATTTACACCCTGTGTCATGGGGTTAGAGTTACAGTTGTATCTGACTGGGCTGAGTGCAGGGGCTCTCAATTTCCTTGTGCGAGTTGCAGATGTTTCTTGTGTTGTTGTTTGAATTTTGAACATGGTCAGAAAATTGTGCAACAAATTTTCTCTCAAAATAGTCAGAGTTGTCACAGGCATCTTAGACTTAATTTTATTGAGAGTATCTCCAACTTGTCTCAAGAGCACAAGACCTGTGTTTTGACACCTGTGACTGAAAAGAGTCAAGCCTACAGCCACATGTATCCTGATCTAATTAACTGATGATAATTATTTAAATCTGCCCGTCTTCACTGCAAAAGTGTACTTCAGCAGAATAAATCATAAATACTGGGGTGGCTGCCAAAGGAGATACAAAGCAAGCTGAGGAAAGTACAATATAGGCAGAGGGGTGCAATGAAATAATGTGGACAGACTAAACTACAGTTTTGCAAGTTGTGTACACGAAAATAAGAGGTGATTTTAAAAAACTAGCTAGCCCTACACTTTGTTTGGATGTATGCTTAACCTGGAAAAGTGCAGCTTAAACTGTATGATTTTGTTACACTTTTTTTTTGTTTTGTTTTGTTTTGTTTTAACAGCTAACCTGACATGAAAACAACTAAACCACTGATAAAAGTTTTCAGCATGTGACAAATCTACCTTTTAGACTTATCTAAATAAATTAACATGTTGTGTTTTGGAACAATCAAGATTTGACTAAAGAAAGATTAAAGAAAGTTTTTGATGGTTTAAAAACCTTTAAGGATTTTTAACCTACCAACATAATTAATGTTCCATAGAAATATTGTTATAGAAAAATATGGGAGTATGGCAAAATGCTTGTTCTGCCTACAATTAAGGTTAAAATAGAGACATTTAACTGGGGATTCCTCATTAGGTTCTTGTACCAACCTTCCTTTTAAGTTTGCATTTAAGTGTAAAACAATCAAGCCGAACAAAAGTGCAGTTTGGTAGTTGTAGCCAGGGACCTAAGTGTGTCTTAAAAAACAAAACAAAAAAAGAAACACTGGAGCACATGCTCTGGTGTTCTGATTTACAAAAGGACAGCACGGCTTTTGTGATTTCTTTTTCATACAAAAAAAATGTTCTTTACGTTTTTCAAAACCACATAGAAACTGGAACACCCTGAACTTTGTATTTTATATGCCATTTCTGCTGTATTTGTTGACAAAAGCCATATTTAGGGTGTGATGCAAAGACATGCAATCCAATGCACATTTATGTGTGCAGCTTTCCCTCTACACTAGTCAAACTGATCTAAAATCCACCAATTTATGCACCTTCTGCCACTTATTTAAGATTGGGTCGCAGAGGCAACCGTTTACTATTCTAAATGGAGGACTTCTGGGTCTTGTTCAAGAGGGACAGAGATCCCCAGACCTTCTCCCCAGCTACCTCCTCGTAAAAATATCTGGAGGGACTCAAGGTTTTGCCAGGCCATCTGTGAAATGTTTTTTGATTTTTCCAGTGAGTCCTAGATTTGTCCTCAGAACTCCTTTCAGTGCAGCATGTGAAACACCACCTGTGGAAGGCATCCTTACCACATCCCAAACCATTTCAACTGGCTCCTTTCAATGCAGAGAAGCAGTGACTCTGAACTCTTTTCTCATTACCCTTATTCCTAAGGTGGAGTCCAGCCACTCTTCAGAAGAATTTGCTGTATTTGTGATTTCATTCTTTCATCCATAATTTATAGCTTGTGACAATAGGTGAGAGCAGCCTGCAGTTGGCAGTCCAGCCTTTTCCACGAAGAACCCTGTCTTCAGACTTGGAGGTGCTGATCCTTATCATGAATGCTTCCCTCTCAGTTGCAAACCGTTCAATAACTCAGCTCAAAGAAGCTAACAGGACGGCATCATCTACAAAAAGCAGTGATGCAGTTTGATGGTCTCCAAACTCCTTGGCTTTAATTAGAAATAATTGGCTTTAATTAGAAATTCTGTCCACAAATGTTATAAAAAGAACTGATGACATAGGGCATCCCTGGTATAGGCCAAAACTCACTGGAAATGTGTCTGAGTTTAAACAAAAAAAGCAAAGACTCACTCCGATTGTATGAGGACCAAATAGCTCTAAGTAGGGGGACCTGAAACTCCATATTGGGGGTTCTGGCCATCTGATATGCAAAAGGGGCTCAGCTGCACATCATTCTACATTAATTTTGGCTGCATTAGATGCAGACACCAACAGTGTCTAGATTACTTAGGTAGTTTCCATTAGGCTGCAAGAAATCTGAACCATAGGTATACTCAATGCAAGCTGTGCAAGCTAAGCTAAAATAAATCAAAAATGTTTAAAGTGTTTTCAGATAGATGTCTGGGTTTCTATAAGGTTTCTTCAGTTCCAGTAATGGATTAGGAGTTAAGGTTTTAAGGTTGTCTGCAGCCTGTGAGTCAAAGACCCCTCTATTCTGAGTCATTATGATTTGTCATTTGTGTGAAATGAAGTATTATGATCACATCTGCTGATGTGAAAGGTTGTAAAACCACTCAGAGAAGAGTCAAAACTGCAAAAAAAATCTCTTTCACTTCTAGCTTGCATATTTAAGGACACAATTAAAAAATACTGTTTCAACAATAATAAAATTCAAATGAGCAATTAAATAACTGTCTTTCATCTTATTGTAGTATTTGTGTGCGTTTTAAAAATTGCCAGTGACAGTAATAGCTGCTCTGAGCATCACACTGAGCTGCTTTCAACTCCAATTACAAACGTTGTTTGTAACACCATTTATAAACGCTGTAGGGTTTTAATAATTCCCAGCTGGTGTTTAGGAGTCGGTAGGTGAAAAAAAGGAGGTGTGGAGGTAAAATATCAGTGATATGATGCCATGAATGTACAAATGCTGTAATAGGATTGTTTTACACATGTATGGAAGACAGAAGCCCAGACAAAGAGTGGGAGAACTCAGAACTCTCAGGTGCAGCAAGAGCTTCAACAATTTACAAAGGTTTTTGACAAAAGAAAAATACATCTAGAGGAAGCCAAAATGGTGGGCCATCACACAGTCAATCTAAAAATTAATCCAAAGAATCAAGAAGAACAGGTAAGCAGGTGGATGGATGGCTGTTGCTTCGGAGGAAGAACAGTTGTCTGCCAATTGTAAGATAGTTGGTTTTATTTGAGCTTTCCTTCCTACATATCAAAGTATTCTTAGGCAAAACATTGAATTGTGCATTGCCTTTAAACTGCAAATCAGTGTGTGTGTGTGTGTGTGTGTGTGAGAGAGAGAGAATGGGTGATCATAGCCTGGAGTGTAAAAGCCCTTCAAATGATCAATCAGACTAGAAAAGCACTCTCTAAATGAAGCCCATTTAGAAGCCCTAAATGGGCTTATTCAACAGACAAAAGACTTGTTCTATATGTGGTGGGAATATCGTAACAACAAAAATGAGTGCAGCCCAAACTAAACAGTGTTATTTAGTTTATCAGACAAAAACTGGTTAATTCCCAGGTCTAAATACTCAAACATGAGCAGGGTGGCACAACACAGAATACCCAGTCCTCAGGCTAAGATTCAGATATCAATCTACATCTCAAAGATAAGGAACACTGGCAGGGAGAGTTATTTTAGACAAATGAGAAGTGAAGGAAGCCAACTATATAAACCTGGAAAACAACAAAAGGTGGCCTCAGACATTCAACGCTGACCTAACAGGTACCACTGGCTCCTCCACTCTTCTCTCCAGGCAGTTTTATAATCATTACCACTGAAACTGTTGGTTTTCTGAAAAGCCCACTTGTTAGTACAGGTTGGACTCCACTAATTTTGTTAGTGGTGTTTGAGGACAGGATCTTTAGGCATAGCTATGGAGAGAAGGCGGTGTGACTTGGGAAGCTCATAAATGTATCTTTGTGGGATGGAGTAAGATTTTAGTAGTTCAGCACTCTTATTACAACTGATGAATACCTATGTGGTGGTGAAGATGGAGCTGAGCTGAAAAGTGAAGCTCTAAATCAATCTGCACCCCAGTCCTCACTCTACAATCCCAAGATTTAAGTCAGGACTGACAAAATGAGGTTATACGTACAAATGCCAGAATAGTGTTTTCTTCAGAGTACATCTTATAGATGGGCTGAGAAGCCTGATAACCCTCTGCCCCTCCACATCAAAGGGAATGAGCTAATGTCAGGCAGGTATCTGATCAGGATGGCCCCAGGCTGCATTTCTTTGGTGTTTTCTGTAAACATCCAGCTGATCTTAGGACAAACCTGCTAGAGAAATTAAATGCACTGATTTATGTACATGTGTGAGTGTGTTGAAACCAGATATTTGCATACACTGTATAAAAATAATCTTTTTTTTCTCCTATATTCAACATTAAATCAGACTAAATCTTTTCTGTTTTAGGTCAGTGAGGTTTCACAAAATTATTTATGTTTGCTAATTGCACTACCAATGAGAATATTTTGAGAATTCTTTCTTTTTTATTAACATACATTTTATTTACATATATTTCTTAATAATTGGTAGCATTTCTTTTAAACTGTATGATTTGTGTTAAACGTGAGTTTCCATTTACAAGTTTCTCACAACAGTTTGCTGGAATTTTGTTCTGTTCCTTCTGACAGAACTGGTGGATCTGAGTCAGGTTTGTAGGACTCCTTGCTCATACACATCTTTTCAGCTCTGCCCACAAATTTCTGGTGGGATTGAAATCAGGACTTTGTGATGGCCACTCCAAAACATCGACTTTGTTATTCTTAAGCCACTTTGTAACTAATCAAGCAGTATTCTGAGGGTCACTGTCCATTTGAAACTATTTGTGTCCAAGCTTTAACTTTAACTTCCAGACTGAAGTCTTTAGATGATGTTTCAATATTTCCACATAATGTCCCTGCCCATCATGCCATCTATTCTGAAAGTGCACCAAACCCTCCTGCACCAAAGCACCCCCCACAATATTGCCTCTTACACACGGACCCTAATTCAGAAGTCTGGCTCTACTCGGCTCGGCTCGGCTTGATAAAGAATGCATCGCGTTCTCACGGGCCAGCTTGGTCGGTAGCAGAGGAACACCTCCTCGTGTTGCGGGGGGCGGGACCGCAGTGTGGGGGTGTGCGCTACCGAAACTTAGCGCAAATTGTATAAACAACGAAAACGCTACGGACAAAGTTGGCCCTGTGTTGTTGCTGTTTTTTAAACTTATGGGGATTTTCCTGAGACTTCAGGAAGAGAGGCGCAGAGGAAGAAATGCTCTGGATGCCGAGATTGTTGCGCGGAGTAGGACAGCTGTTATCCGCCGGAGATTTCAGGTTTTACAGCGCCTTCAGCTGGGGGACAGACGGCATAAACGTTGCAGGGTAAGCTAACGCTGTTGTTTATATTCCTACCTTCGCTCTTTATGCTTGCATCTGGTCACACCCACGACCAATGAGTGAACAGGAGCTAAGCTAGAGCCGCCCACGAAGCAGGGCTGGCCCGGCTGGTCCGACTCCGAAGCAGGTACCGAAAAAGCAGGGACCGAGTGCGAAAAAATGCATATGTGAACGCTCGCAAAGCGAGCCGAGTAGAGTGGAGCCAGGACCTTTAGGGTCCGTGTGAAAGGGGCATATGATGCTGCCACCATCGTACTTCACAGTTTGCATGGTGTGAGATTCCCTCTTTTTCCTCCAAATGTAATGATGGTCATTATGACCAGACAGTTTAATTTTAGTTTTATCAGATCATAGGACATGTCTACATGAATTAAGGTCTTTGTCCATGTGTTGATTTACAAACTGTAATCAGGCTTTTTATGACGCTTCAAGAGTAACATCTTGCTTTTCTCTGAGAGGCCTTTCAGCCCATGTTGGTACAGGACTCATTTCATTGTGGATAGAAACTCTCTGAACAGCTTCAGCAGCATGCCTGGTTTTTAACTTTTGTTTTGGGGTTGAAACACACATTTCACACCAAAACCTGTTCATTTCAAGAACACAGAACCCATCTACTTCCTGATGAAGGCAGGACATTCCCATGATGTTTATACTTAGATATCATTGTTTGAACAGATGAACTCAGCACCTTCAGGCAGCTGGACATTGGACCCAAGAATGAACCAGAATTGTAGAGGTTGACGGTTCTCTTCCTGATATGTTGACTGGTCTTTTTTCGATTTTCCCATGATTATGACATATAATACTCAGATATTCAACAAAAATAAATAATTTGCAGAATCCCAACAGACCTAAAACATGAAAAGGTTTACTCTGATTTTATGTCAAGCAGCAAGGAAAAGATGGTTGTGTGTTTTCATACAATGTATGGAAACAACTGTTTTCTACTGTATATTTTTTCTTGTATGAATGTGGGGCGGCTGTAGCTCACAAGGTGCTCATCTCAAAGAGGTGATGGTCCAATCTTGAACTTTACCATTTCCCATTTAATGTTACATTAACCTTAAATTAGCTACTGAACAAAATTCTCTTAAAGTATCTGTTAAAACTGATAATGAATGACATCTGAGTTCAGACACAACTTGACAACAGGTTCTGCATGCAGCAGTAGGCAGAAAACATCATCAGTTGAATGTTCCATTTTTGTCCTGGAAAAAGAAGTCAGTATTGCAAGGGCACAAGTGGTTTTTAACACCCTGACAAAGTAGATACAGTCAAAATTTTAAAAAGGTGTTTAGTAAAGAGTTAAAAATAAGTATTCAGTTCAAAGAGGGAATGATCAAAAAGAAAGTGTAGTAGAGTAGGAGGTGTGTGATCAGATCCAGTTTGAAAGCATCAGCACAATGTAATTTTGGAGAAAGTCTGTTTTCCAGCCCCAACACAGGAACAGAACAGCATGGTAACAAAGTTAGTAGCCAAATTCCCCAAGGACGTCCTTGCTTCTGCAAGACAGACCAATTGTACTTTTGCTTAGTTTTAGATTTTCTTTGTCTCCCTCTCTCTCGTCTTTTAAAATAGTAATTTTAGGGTGCCTTTTAAACTAATGCCACTTGGCAGAAAAATGGTTTCCAATTTGGTGCTATTACTCTGTTGTTGCCTGACCAAAAAAAGTCACAACCTTGATTTCAGTTTACAAACAAGTGCCTTTCATTGGACAAGTATTGCAGAAATGAATATCTTTTAGCTTCTTGCTGTGAAGAGACTGTGCTAACCACCGCACCGCCATGTCATCCACAAAGCATATTGTTTTACAAAAATTTAAAAAATGGTTTGCATTAAACAAAAGAACTAATGAGATTGTACAAACAGTAAAATTGGGTAAACTGTTTGAAGCTCTTTTAAAACATAGAACAACGGTGGTGAACTACTTAAAGCAAGGGAACTTATCACATGGTCCTATGAGTTGAATTTACCCTTTTTCAGAGTGATGGGACATTAAGAGTAAGATTCAGAGACACAGGGATGCACCCATCCTGTGACTACTATACAGTGAGATCAGTATCATAATCTGAAGTTTTTTAAATTGGTCAGGTGAGGTTTAGCAGAACTGCTAGCCCAAAAATTAGGTCAGCTAGTCATATACTGAATAACCAGATTTTTTTTCCCTTCCCTGATGGCCCAAACATATTTCCAAATGATAATATTTATTTGGCTGAAATTGTGAGAGAGAGGCAGGGCAAGAATTAAAAATTGATTTCACATACTCATTAGCCTGCAGCAAGTCCAGGTCTTAATCTCATCGTCACAAAACCTAAGCAAGCTTAAAGCATAGAGGGCACAAATGTTGGGATGTTGCTCAAGCTTATTTAAATGATTCAACAACAAATCAGTCTTGTTATCCAAACTAAAGGTAACCAACAAAACATAACTGTGACTTTTTTTGGGCCAGGCAGAATATTTCTTCAACTATTCAAACAACATCTAATAGTCCTACATACAAAACTGAGTGGATATGAGCAATTGGTGTCTGTAATAAACGTCACTTGGCTGTTTGCTACTAACCTTTCATGTTAGGCTTGGGTTTGTCATTTTGCTTGCCTGTGGGGGTTTGTGCCTGCTGGCCTTGGCCCCCTGAGGAGGCTCCCTGCTGCGCTGCTTTCTGTTTCAGCATGGTCCAGTCAAATGTGTAGTCATACTGGTGGTTCAGAGTCCTACAACACACAAAAACACATTATGGACTGTCAGCCTATAGATAACCACAGTAAAGTGAAAGAAACACTTATGTTACAGAAAGTGACAAATAGCTCCACAATTAAACAGAAACAAAAACAAGGTTCCTACAAATTTTCCATTTTGAGTCTTCATACGTTTCCAGACTCAAATTTTCAGACTTTTTGTCCAATTTTGACATTAAAACATCTGTAAATGTACTGCATTTGAACAATAGTTGGTACAATAGTGATATTTTTAATTTGTTTGATTGTGTAAAATTTTCCCCTCAACATACTAAGATGATAATCTGATTCTTTTTTTTTTATGTTTTCCTACATAAATCTAAATGATTGATGCTAACAGTTAAAGTTGTTGTATTTTTTTATTGATGACATTACAAACTGTTATCTCATAACAAAAGTGGCAATAACTCCACTTTAAGGAAGATATCTCCAGTGGTATATGATCCTAAAGTGGACATCATGGGGTCTATGTTAATTTTTATACACAGTCAAAGTGATTTATATCCTGCTCACTTGAGCAACTTCTAGAAACGCTGATTTGCAGTTTTTAGAAAATGCAGTAGGTAATAGCTGTCTGGAAACACCAATGTTTTTCCATTTTTTGTTTTCTTTTTTTTTCGTACTTATCCAGACCTAGAAAATACTTAAATGAAATTCCATACTTTTTCAACTTTTCAAGACTGTGTAGGAACCCTGTAAACGTCTGAAAATCTGGCCACATCTATGGGGAACAGGGTGAGGGTTGCAGCAACAAGCAGTGTTGCTGTTGACAAGGAAAGCAAGTTCAGAGCTGCTGCATTACAAAATGTGACAATAAACACAAAGAACTATTGACGGAGGTTTAGTCACATCCTCTCAACAGACCACAAGGCAACCTGACTGAACAGCACATTCAATACAAATATTGACAACTATCTGAAACATTGTAGAAGGTCAGCAGAAAAGCAAATAAGAAAAGAGCAGGCATCAGGAGAGGGACAGAATTACTTTGCTTTCCAAGCTTACATGACTGTATTAACATAAAGCAAGTTTCACAAAGATAATGTTTTTGCTGTAGTAACAGAAGCTAACCTGGCCTTTTTTTGTGTGTTTACCTGAAGAGAATGCGAAACAGCTGACGCAGGTACATGTAGTCTGGAGCCTCCTCAAAGCGCAAGCCACGGCAGTAGTTCAGATACATGGCAAACTCAGCTGGGAAACCCTGTAAACATCATGTATCAAGATTAAGTTTCATGGTTGTTGAGTTAGAGCATTTATCATCATAAAGTAACATGGTGTGATCAAGGGTTGGGCAACTAGACAAAGATATTCAATGAATCAATCAATCAACTTTATTTCTATAGCACATTTTAAGAACCACAGGAGTAGCCAAAGTGCTGTACAATAGATAGATAAAAACAGTAAAAAGGAAATAGATAAAACAAATAAACAGATAAAAAGATAAATAGATAAAAAGAGACATACACATACGGGTTCACAGCAGGTATGTTTTAGGTGCCAAGAAAGACAAAAATCACG
>NW_023665758.1:158182-166724 GCF_001649575.2 Kryptolebias marmoratus | reverse complement strand
TTTCATGGAATTCTTATTAGGCCCGAGCAGCGACAGCGCTGCGGAAGCCTCTTGTATCCGCTCGAATTCTTATTATTATTAGGCCCGAGCAACGACAGCGCTGCCAAGGCCTATTGTATCCGCTCGAATTCTTCTTATTATTATTCCTTTCTGCCCGAAATCACAAATTTGGAGGCCTTAGCATATTCAAAAACTCAAACTTCACAGAAAGTTGTCCCCCCGCGTGAAATCGCGTGATTTTAATGGAATCAAAAGTGGGCGTGGCCAAACTGCTCCACAGCGCCCCCTAACGTAAGATGGAATGTAAGTCGTAGAGGCCTAGAACCTTGGCATGTAGGTAGAACACGCCAAATGACGAAAAAAAGTCTCTTGGATGTATGCTCAAAAATGTACAGGGAGGCGTGTAGGTGTGGCAAAGCCTCAAAATCTGACCATTCGCCATGAAACATCACGGTGTAATAACTTCCACACACAAGGTCATAGATTAATGAAACTTTCTGTGTGTCATAAGAGATCAAGACTAATCACATTAACGTGGTCCATTTGTGACATCACTTTAGCCCCGCCCCCTTCCAACAGGAAGTAACCCGTTTTCCTGTTGGGGGTTGTCCCCTTTCCTCTTTCAATCATACAAATTTAATCCTGTGTCAGATGACAGAACATGATGCAGAGTCCCTCTCTCAGCACTGACTGGTGCCTGAATAATGTGGGCGTGACAGAATGGTGAACTCTATTCCCTCGCCGTTTGCATACAATTGACTCTAAATCACACATGCATTACCTGATTTGCACCAAACTGTATATGAATGACCTTTGTTAACCTCTGAAGAGGCCAATGGGATTGTACTGGAATTTGACTCCAGTGTGCCCCCTATAATATTCCAAGAGTTATATCTTCCTGATACCTCATCCAATCTGCTCGAGTTTTTTGTGCATCATCATTGAGCACTGTTGCACACGTTAGTGTGGTAGTTTAATGACAACACTTAAGCCCCGCCCACTAAGGATTCTTGGATGACTAACTCTGCAACAGTGTAAAGTCGGTGGGTCAAACTTCACAACGAGACTCCCCGTGGGTCAAGTATCAGCCTTTTTAACTTCAAGTTAACAAGGTCAAAGGTCAAGGTCACAAGAGCCCAAGTGCTCCAACTCTTCAACTGTTTGATGTAGGAAGTGTATTTTTTGTTAACAGAGACAGAGTACATTTTATTTTTGGTTGTTTTGTTTATTTTGTGTTCCAGTTCCAGTGTTAAATGTTCTTTTGAAATTAAAGTTTATTAATCTTTGAGAGGATGTGCTTGCACTACTATGTTATTATCATTACATTAGTTTAAAACGGTCTCCAAACAATATTATCATTTATCGGAATAATTTCTGAGACAATTAATCGCCAGCAAAATTGGTTATTGTGACAGGCCTTGTGACAACAGATCAAAAATTAAGGATGGAAAACTTTCCCCAAGTTACTACCAGCCTGCTTTAGCTGTTCGATGCAGGTCTGAAGTGAGTACTAGTGAAGTGTAGTTAGCAACAAGCCTTGAAATAAATATGAACTAAAAGGAGCATAATGCACTGTCAAGTGAGTTTTACCTTACAAAGGACCTCAACAGGGGTGGACATCTTTTTTTCTGAGATCTTCTCATACTTCTGCTTCTTTGTGGCAGCCTGACCAAAACACACAAAATTAATAAGAAAACAGACACACAAATAATTACTGGAAGCAACTACTACTGAAGTCCAAGCCCACTGGTGCACATCCTTCCTACCTCACATCACTTTCAACACCTTGCAAAGGGCAATGTGCCAGGACATGATTAGAGTTAGGGTGGAAATATTTTTGTCAGCCAATCATTCCAGAGCATTGTGTCTCCTTACTTAGCAAACAATCACACTTCTACAGTGGGAAATAATAATGCTTGACTGCTGTGTGCCTCTTTGTAAATCATCAAATGTAGGGCTGCCAAGAGGACATCTGAACAAAATGCTAACATCTCTATGCTAACAAGCCAACGGATGTAAAACTAAATGTATGCACTAATTAGCATGTGAATGAAATGGATCAAGTCCAATTAAATGAACTTTATTGTTCCTGTGGGGAATTTTCTTCTGAGCTAAAAGGTGCTATTGTGCAAAGATGATACATTTATAAGTAGCAACATTATAAAAGCCAAAAATGAATACTGAGTACTTTTAAACTGATGTGTCAAGTCAGAGCCCAGAAAACATGTCAGGTGTTGAAACGTTATTATGGGCATAAAGAGCTTTGCAGACTAAACACAGCATGGTTGGAGGTAATCGTTAAAGCCTATTGGGATCTGATGAACAAATGTGGGGAAAATGAGGTGAACAGTTTTTCCCTGGTTTTTGAAGATCATTCATGTTTTTTGGTACCAATCCAAAGAGCTGTAATAAAATACGCAAGATATGCTTGTATCTCTTCAAGCAATTATCTGGTTTCCAAATATTTGAAAAAAAAGAGGATGGACTGAAATAAACCACAAGTTAGTGTGTGAATCTTTGATTTGGGGAAAAATGTGCGATTCTTATTAAACAATACGCAAGATTACAGACGAGAACAGTTTGAATAAGTGGGTTGGTTTTACACACTGTTTTTTTTTTAAACATACCTTTAATCCTTGCCATGGCAGACTTGTTCTGTTGAAGTACATCAGCACATAGCCTAGTGACTCCATGTCATCACGGCGACTAGAAATGACAATATTAGCAGAAAAAAAAAGCAGAGCGTCAATTTCATTTTATATGATAAAGATTTGACTATTATTGAAAATGAAGAAATAGTTACTGATATCAAAAAACTTAAGTTGTGCTTGTGTTTCCCTAAACAGTGTGTGGTTTTTACTGCCAGCCGTAGTTATTAAATAGAAAGAAAAGACAAAATGAAAAAAAAATTGATCAAAACAGTGGTCTGATAACACTGAAGTTAATCACAGTGGAAGGCATTTTTCACAAGTAATCCATCATAGCACTGACAACAGTATCTGTGTTACTATTTAGTTTCCAGTACATATTTTACCTAGATGGCAAACCTAACAAGTTTACTCACTTGAGTCACATTTGTAGAGTTATTGACACAACTCTTTATAGCAGTAATTAGCTAACAGATGCAATATGAGAGAAGTAAAGAAGCAGAAAGTGATTAGTGACTTCACAGAACTCAGTGAAGCAAAGGCATTAAAGATTTTAACCAAGGCAGGGTTTCCCTAAGAAAAGAGGCTAAGCCCGGTAGTAGGCAGCCGATCGCCAGCCGATCATGATTTAGAAAAAAAATGATTAAAGTTGACAGAAAGTTGAAAATATGGCTATTTATTATTTGATATTGTAAGATATTTGTGCCAAATATTTACACAACTACAGTTTTACAAAAAGGCACTTTTGAAATACTTATTTAAACAAAAATACAGTTAAAATAAATAATAATTGATTGCACCTAATTTAAATACTAATTTAAGTCACAATTACAAATAAAATAAATTAACATAAATGAAGTGCAAACAATTTCTGGAAACGTTGGAATCCTGTTTGTCTTTCGAGTCTGTCTGTGGAAGACTTGGAGGATCTTTACATATTTGGGTTTCTGATAACAGGATTTCTGCTGTTTGGATCAGGCAGTTACCTGACTTATCGTCAAATTCGTTTGATGGGTTTGGCGGTCAACAATCAAACTGTGTGGTTACAGGAGCTGACTCGCAAGTTGGATGAGATTCTTTTACAGGACCGCAGACTGAATTGCGTTTCTGGAACCCATGAATAATATGGGTAACATCTTGGAGAAAGTTGCTTCACTCGAATCAGGCGGAATGGACCTGGAATTTGGTTGTTTGGATTCGCCATTGAGAAGTATCAGCAAGACTTTCAAGGCAGACAAAAACAGTCTGCCTGACCCAAAACATTTACTGTTTATTTGTGAATTTGGCTCCCCTAGGCTGACCTTGGTCAGCTATCTTCAAATTTCTCCTAGAACTATGTAAACAAGATGTTCCCCTCTGCCTACATCTCCGTGTCCGTCCAGAGCTCGCTGATATCATTCCATCATTATCAAAGACAATGGCCTCTGTGACGTGATTCATGGACCTATCTGCAAACACACACACACACAACACACACATTACACTGTCTTCTCACTGTCTCTACACACAAATACGCACACTTTCCGCTGTTTCTGTCATCTCTCTCACTCCCCACCCCCCTCCTTCCCTCTCTCTCTATCTTAGTTAGTAATTCTTACATCGGCTGTTTTAGCGGGCCACTGGTACCATTTAGAAATCCTGTACTGTTTAATTTAGCTTTCTCATGTTTTTAGCTTTCTGTACACTTAGTTTAGTTCTGTACATTTAGTCATGTTTAGATCTGTTTAGTTTAGCTACTATTTTTGACTGTCTTAGCTCATGCTTAGATATGTCTGGTTTTACTTAGGCTGTATAGCGGGCCTGGTACCATTTAGAAAGCTTGGTATCGTTAGTTTAGCATTCTCATGTTTTAGCTTATTTAGCCTTCCTGTACACTTAGTTTAGTTCTGTACATTTAGTTTAATTTTTTTATTATCTTAGTCAGTAATTATTACTTCGGCTGTATAGCAGGCCTGGGGTACTTATAGATAGTTCGGTACCGTTAGTTTAAGCATTGTCATGTTTTAGCTTATTTAGCCTTCCTGTACACTTAGCTTAGTCACTATACAATTAGTTATCATATATATAATTGGCTGTTAGCGGGCCTTCTTATGGTACCTCTTAGCATTATACCACATTGATGTTTTTATTTCTATCAATTCAATTAACTTAGCATTTTTTTATGTTGGCTGTTTTAGCGGGCCTTGGCACTGTTAGCTAGATTCTTCATGCCTTGGTTTAGTAATATCATGTTTTAGTAGTTTAATTATCCTGTACCTTAGTTACCTTAGTACCGAAACTTGGTGCAAGTTGTGTAAACAACAAAAACGCTACGGACAACGTTGGCCCTATGTTGTTGCTGTTTTTTAAACTTATGGGGATTCTCCTGCGACTTCAGGAAGAGAGGCGCAGTGGAAGAAATGCTCTGGATGCCGAGATTGTTGCGCAGAGTAGGACAGCTGTTATCCGCTGGAGATTTCAGGTTTTACAGCGCCTTCAGCTGGGGGACAGACGGCATAAACGTTGCAGGGTAAGCTAACGCTGTTGTTTATATTCCTACCTTCGCTCTTTATGCTTGCATCTGGTCACACCCACGACCAATGAGTGAACAGGAGCTAAGCTAGCACCACCCACGAAGCAGGGCTGGCAAGGCTGGCCCAGCTGGCCCGACTGCGAAAAAATGCAGATGTAAACGCTCGCAAAGAGAGCCGAGCAGAGCGGAGCCGGGACTGTTAGGGTATGTGTGAAAGGGGCACAAGTTATAAAAGGTGCACAACGTGACACCGTGCGGGACCTTCGCACAGGGGCAGGGACAGCCAGATTGTGTCACTGTTGGTGCACGCACCCTTGCGCGGTGAGGTAGATAAAGGTAGCGGTTTTGGGGGAGTGGGTGGAAAAAAAACGTGTATTAAAAAAAAAAGACGTATTTATAATAAACAAGCGGAGCTTAGCCTGGCGGCCGGGTCACCAAAGCCTGGCTGCCCGCCAGGCTTATAAACTGCTGGCAGAAACTCTGCAAGGCTGCACAATATATTGAAAATATATCAAGATTGCAATATAAGAATGTACAATTTCATTATTGAAAGGGATAAAAGACAATTGCAGACACAAACTGCATTCAGAAAACTAAAATTGCCAATCATATGGACTACACTCCTCTAAATGCCCACAGTCAGCAGATGTAAAGTGTTTGAACATTGTGATGACAGAACTGATACATCATCTTAATACTCTATATCATTGCAATTGCATGTTTATCTAATATTGTGTGGGTCTAATTTTAACCTGTAAAACTATTACAGTAGAAATATCTGATGTGTACTGTTTTCTGCACAGCCTTGCTGTAAATAGAGCATAAAGCTTGTGTTTATTAAGGTAAATAAAATGCGACATAACACTGCTCAGATTGTTGTTCTGTGATTGACAAAGCATTTTACTATACAGTGACCAAAGTAGGTGCAAGTAACTAAAAACATTCAGAACAAACTTGAAAATGCAACAAAACTCACCACACTGCATTCTGGTAATTCACTGATAATCCCAACAAAACATTGTAATTGAGAAAGATTGTGATAAGCAGTTCATTAAAACCTTTAGCTTGGAAAATACAAATTTCCAGAATATTACCAAAGACGATTGTTCATCCATCTTAAATTAGCCAGCAGCTGAGGGCAGATTTTATTTTTAACAAAAGACAGAGCCTTAAAAATTAGGTCAACTTTGTGGCTCAACGAGGATCGCTAAACTAAGTTAACTCATGTTTTGAAAATGATATGAGGGAGACAACCGTCACACATTTAATATGGTGCTCCACGCCTCTTGGTTCTGCGAAGCTCGCTTCATTTCTGAAAGCTCATGTCTATGATGCAGGACGAGGCCGACTCCATTAGTGATTTAGGAACGGTCAGAGGTAGCTGATTGCCAGACTGGTCTTAGCAGTCATTTCTCTGCCTTGTGAACATTGTTGCATTTGAATTGGTCTGGGGCCCAAGAGTGCGCTAAGTTCAGTCTATTAAATGTCACAATTTTTTATTATTTTAATTTTAGTTGATGTTATCAATGTGTGCCTCATCCTGTATTTAACTGAAACTGTCCAGAAGGGCTAATATTTGTGAAACAGACCAAACCTCGGTATACGTCAGAGTACTGTATTTTCCAGACTATAAGGTGCACTTAAAAGCCTTCAATTTCTTCAAATAACGACAGTGTGCCTTATAATCTGAAGTTCCTTTATATATGTAAGAAGTCATAATGTTTTAGTACGGCTTTGGTAAACTACAAAGCTGCACCGCTTGCAGCATTAAGGCTCAGTTATAGTCACTCTTTGTAATATCTTGCGCACAACGCGCGGACCTGAGAAAGCGGTGAAGGTGTTTACACTTGACACTTACGTCAGTATTCTTCCATGAGTTTTGAACCATTTGATTATCTTTGTGATCTTTCATAGAGGGATCATATAAATGCTGATACAAGCAAACTAGCTCTGCTAGAGCAGCAAAATTGTCCATTTTGAATGGAGCATGGTCCGCACAAAGTTACAAAAGGTGCGTGGGAGGTGCACGAAGATGCGCCTTATGGTCCAGTGCACTTTATATATGACAAAAGTTTGAAAATGGACCATTCATTGACATTCATAATTCAGTGTGCCCTATAGTGTGGAAAATACGGCATGTGAAAATATTTGATTGGACATTTGTGTGAGGAGTTTTGGAAAATGGGGAGGCTGTTTCTTGTTTTTATCCTGTAAAGCATTTGTATTGCATGTAAAATGTATACTACACAGCTAGTTTAGTTAATGAATGATGCTGTAACAATACTGAACTTGCTCTGCAGCTTAGACCTCAAGTCTCAGACTTATAAATGCCATAAACAGACATTTTATCACTGATTTAATTAATAAAGTTACCTTTTAAAGAAGAAAGCTAACACTTTAAAAGTAAGTATCAAATGTTCCCACACAAACCTTTGTTCGATGCCCAGATGTGCATTGATGGAGGCGTAGCGTGCTGTGCCAGTCAGATTCTTGTCTTCTCTGTAGGGGATGTGTTGTCGTGTTCGGTTGTCTCTGTACTTCTTCGCCAAACCAAAGTCAATAAGGAACAACTAAAGGAGAGGAAGAGAACACAGTGGTTTTCAGTAACTCGTGCACCATACATACAGTACTTACAGACATACTAGGGGTAGACCGGTTTATGGAAAAGACCAGAACTGTTTGGTTCACCAGTCTCTGTTCGGGACATGTGTATTGTTAGGTTTAGTGTCTGTGCCAAAACGTTTTGTGCCAGGAAACGGGGCCCCATGATACTCGCTAAGAGTATGTGAGCAGAATTGTGGAATTAGATGTTAAAAACTAAATTTATTGTAAAACACAAAATGTTGCAGTAACTTTGTATTTTAGTGTCAAAACCTTATTCCGACACTTTATTCTGTTAAGATTTGACCGCAAGTAACCAGTTCTGTTCTGATCAAAAATTTAAGGCAAACAGTTATTATATAAATATTTGTCAAATAAATAAAAATCATCAATATTAAGCAATAAGCAATGTCTCCATCTTTACTGTAGATATATTCTACCCAGCTATAACTAAAGACTGTCACAATGACATGCCAAATGTCAACCTGCCTTATTTCTTCAGGTCACAGAGAATAACAGAGTAAAAGGATTAAGTGTAAACAGTGTATTATGTTTACTGACAGATGGCATTTTTGTTATGTTAACCAAAGAAAAATAAAAGTAAATTAAAGCTGCAAGCAGCGTTGGACGGCCCTCGCAGCTTAGCGCCGCTTCGGCCTATTGCGACCGCGGGAACCCTGGCGACCGCCCTCTTCGCTCTGGCTCACTTCCCGCGCATTTCTCACGCGCTTCCCGCGCCCTCCACTAGGTGGCGCTCTGGGAAAACGTCCGAAAACGCCTT
>NW_023665758.1:152216-156395 GCF_001649575.2 Kryptolebias marmoratus | reverse complement strand
AAGCCCTCAAATTTGCGATCTCGGGGGGAAAAGAATAAGAATAATAAGAAGAAGAATTCCACGAAATACAATAGGCCTTCGCAGCGCTGTCGCTGCTCGGGCCTAAAAAAAGTAAAAACTGTAACCCCTAAAAACTAAACCAAACCATGGATTTAGGGAAATGCTCCACCCCTAAAGCATACATATAGACATTAGGTACATTCATAAATATCAAAAATGTATTACTTGGGACAAATTAAGAGTTGAGTTTAAATAAATAAGATAATGCTTTCTAATGATGACACAGTCAAAATAAACAAGACATAAGGCATACAAACAAATGTTCATAAAATCTATGCACAAACTACTGTTAATTTTCCTCATTTTATTGTATATTTGTAAATATTCCATAATCAGATTAAATATTTAGCCAAATACTTGTTTTGAATGACCACATGGCAGCCTACAGAAACATCTGATTTAAAAAAAAAATTAGACAAGATTCAGGGGTCCTACACATTTCCCGTTAAAAAATGTAGACCTTTCCAGACTCAAATTTCAAGGTTTTCTCCATTTTGAAAGTCTAGGAGCAATAATGCACTGTACATGCACAGTACAGACTGTATACAAAAAATAGATAAAGGAACAACATTAACATTTCTAAAAAGTAACCATGTTTCTACAGGTCTATGGACCTAATTACACAGTTCAAGTCTTCTAAAGTACAGTATAATGTTCATTTAGTTAAACTTTGATCCCATTTACAAGAAAAACCAACAACTTTGTTTTAGGGCTGGATCAACTCGTGACAACACATGGTAAATAATCTGAATTGATATAGCATACATTTATACTTTATGAAGTTCACAAAAAGTTTTAGATTGAACAAAAAGTAAAGTTTATCTTTTATATAATTAAAGCTTGTCTGAGCAATTTATTTTTATAAATTTAGATTTGTATCTTTTAAAACATTGAAAGTGAAATAAAGTGCAAGTGTTTTTTTCAGATCTTTTCCTTTTTGTTTTATTTATTTATTTAGACCTGGCAAATATGTAAACTTCCATATTTTTTTAAAACTGCACAGGAACCCTGAAATTTAGTGACAACATACAGATTCATAATATGAAGGCCTTTAAGGTTGCAATGCATCTCACTGAAATTGCCCATACTATGCCTAAAAGTAGTATTAAACAGGCTGCTATTCATCAAAGCAGGATGAGTTCACTCAGTCTGTTTATGGCACCTCTGGAGTGAGTTTTGGAGCATTTCACAAACAGTACACCAGAAAACACCAAATAAACTAAAAGTACCTTATATTTAAGAATATGTTAACTGACAGCCAAACAAGATGTGTTTTTTGCTCTGCTGACTCAAGAAACAATCCTATGTGATTGACAGCACTAGCAGGACAAGAGTTTCAGTATAACAGGAGGTCAAAAAGGAAAATCTAATGTGTTTTAATGTGTACCTCACAGTTTCAGATAAAATACCCCATCTATGTGTTGATGTCTGTAAGTGAATACATTTACTCTGGAAGGCAGGATGAATTTAAGACAGAAACATGCATTTAATATATTTTTCCAACAAAAGTTTAATAGTAAAAAGACTGACTTAATAGACAAGACATTCAATACTTTGAATTATTGAAAGAGCATTTTGGGCATTTTTAGTCAAATTAAATATTGTAAACTTTCAAGACTTGGCAGATTTTAAACGTCCAAATTATCTATAAAGCAAAAATCAACAGTTACATATGCTGCTGTTTGTAGGAAAAGCATTTTGGACAAAAAACGAAAAGAGACATTAAAAAATTCTTTAGTCTCAAACAACATTTCAGCTAATTTAGTGACAGCAATAAATTAGAAGAATATAAAAAATGTTAAAGTTGGAAACTTTGTTCAGCATTTATTCTGTTTCTATACTGTGTATGATGTATCTGGTGACTTTGAGAATGTAGGCGTCATCACCATTACCTTTTATTGTATTTTTTTTTACCTCCGCCAAGGAGGTTATGTTTTCAGTAATGCTGGTAGATTTCTTTGTCTGTTTGCATGATCACTTAAAAAATAAATAACACATTTTGATGAGATTTTAAGAAAATGTTGGGGCTGTCACAAAAAATAAATTAATACATTTTGGTGGTGATCTAGATCCTATCGTTTTTGGCGTGCTGGAGGTTAGGCTCACCGGATGCTTCTGTTTTTTTATGCAATTAAACTTGCTTAAACAAACAAACAAAAAAAAGTTATATGAAAGCTCCAGTTGGCTTTGTGCACTTTGACTAATTGAACAAATATTAGGAAACGGAGAGTTCATTGAGTAACTTGAAAAACTTGATTACAAAAATAAAATTCTCAAAGCAAAAATCTTTCATTTGATGCTTTGATGTTCTGTACGCACAGTAGAAGAAGAAATCAAAAACAACAAAAAGGACCAAAGGTTTAGGGCCATATAAAACAGAAAAAAAGCAAAAAATACTATACAATACTGCTGCTTTAGGGCAACATCAACAACAATTTTGTAGAAATGCGATCAAAGTGAAAAGGATTTCCCCAGGGACACAACTTTTACAGTGAGACCCACAGACAAATGCAGCATCTTAACTCATCCTGAACAAAGTGTAGTAAGAGTTAGACAAATGTCACTCAGTGAGAATGCACACGGCAGGTAATACAATCCCACTCAGTCTTCGCCCATGGACTTCAACTTGCTTTGACGGAAAGTTAAGTCACATTTTGTTGACATTAACACATTCTTACAGAAAAAAACCTGGCCTCAAGGACTTTGGGGTTGAGGATTTACAATATCTCAGCTAAGATGGGGAATTTCCCTGCCTTCAAACTGATTCAGTGTCAAAAGGAAGATTTCCAAAATAACACAGACGTTATCAAAGTTGTCGCTCTCAAGTCAAACACAGAGCTTCAGGTAATTCTCCTCAATTGTCATAGTTTTACAACTTGGGAATTGGGTGTTCAGTAAGTAAAAAGAAAATCTGCTTGTACCTGTCAAGCATTTTCACATGCAAGAGTCTTGAAATACAAACAAAAACAAAATCTGTGTTTTAGTTCAGTTATCAGAGTAAAGAGGGCCAAATGCACATATTGCAAAAAATTTGAAAACCATGTATGTTTTTCTTTCCTCTTCATAGTTATGAGCTACCTAACTACATTTGACTTTGTTTTTTAAAGATTTAATTTAAACCAGCGGTGGAAATAAAAAAAAATTCTCCACCAGCCATAGTGGCTGGGGGAGAATTTTTTTTACCAGCCACTCAAATATTTTACCAGCCACTATTTTTTGTTGTGACAAAAAGTAATTTCATATGATGATGAGGATGGAGGTGGGTGGAAGCAGTTGTGGTGCCCTACAAGCTGAACACCTCTTTCTGGGCACTGCATGGAAATAACTAGATTTTTCTTATTTTATTTTTTTATTTTAAACCATTAAAAGATGCATATCTGTATATAAAAAATTCAGACAAGTGAAATTTATTTCTGTGAAGTGTTTTTGAAGTATTTTTTTTGTGGTTTTGTAAGTTTTTGTATGTAAGTTGTAATGTTTTTCAGACACTTGCTGCTTTTAATGCATAGATCTATTTGTGCTACCCGCTTATATTTAACAGGTAGGATATTCTGATGAAAGGAGTGATTTTTGTGGTTTTAGAAAGGTTTTTGTTGGGGATATAAATTGTTCATATGCTATGCTAAGCATAACTCCTAAGCTTCCACTTCAGTATCCGATGATATTTAACATTACCACGAACCGCTATAGTTTTCGGTTTGTAAACATGACGGTAGCAGTTTTTGACGGGTAGCACCGACCATTAGACATAGCTGTTTAGCCGTGCTTTGGTAGGAAAATCTGACGAGGAAGCACAGATCGTCAGAACACCGGCCGTAGGCGCGAACGCACACTGACCGATGTCATGACGTCATTGATTTAGTTAAAAAAAAACATTGTTTAACTTTCGGTTCTTCCTTCGACTACTCTTGAAAAACATTTTTGTTGCCTGCAACCCGCTTAACTCCCGAAATGTTCCGCCACATTGCTAATGCTACTCCACAAACTGTTTCTTTTTCTTCTTCTTGATTTTTATTAGTGGTTGGTAAACAACTGAAGGAATCAATATCGCCACCAACTGGTAAAGAGTGTCTGCTAAACTTTTGTCCTTCTTGCATTTAGCAGCAACTCGAGCACATT
>NW_023665758.1:141109-151763 GCF_001649575.2 Kryptolebias marmoratus | reverse complement strand
GTGTTTTCACCATAAGTGCTGAAAGATGGAGACGCATGAAGTATCAAACCCGGGGTCGCAACAAGTAGAGACAGCTGGCAGGCAGCCCAAGAAGAAAGACTTTTACCAAAACCAGGGGGACGTCTGTGATTTGGTTCAAGAAGTCCGACACGGAGCAGAAAAAGGTAATATGGTAACTCTGCTAATGCTAATGCTAACTCTGCTATTAGACTGTTTTCTCATCTGACGCCAACACAACAAACCTCTTCTATCACTTAAAGAAGAACCACGAAAAAGAATGTTTAACAATCCAAAAAGTGCAAGGTCAAACAAGTTGTAAAAGAGCCGGGGAAAGTTGCGGAAAGTGAAACTATAGTCGGCCGAAGATAATAGAGTCCGTTGTCATTTGATACTGTTCCGTCGTAACAGGTACATATATTGCTGCACTAAAATGCAGCAGATCTCATTTGTGAAAGTTCAGTTAAATGTCACTTCGAAATAAGCTTGAAAAAGGTAAGAAATTCGATTATTTTTTTCATATTTTTGAGAGAATAACTGACAACGTATGTAATTGGGCTATATCGTGATATATATCGCTATCGTGATATAAAATTATCCATATCGTGATATAGGATTTTTTCCATATCGCCCAGCACTACCCCCCACAGTGGCGTGTGCGTTGATCAAATTCACCTGCCACTTCAAATATTTACCCGCATTTGGCCGGTGGCGGGTGCTAATTTCCACCCCTGGTTTAAACTGAATAACCAGTAATGTAGCTTTGAACCTTTGTATGGACGTACAGTTTACTTTAAAAAGAAACCACTCAGTTTAAACAAGATCTGAAAGGCTATCAATCTCATCTCCAAATTTTGCGTAAAAATTAGTTTTCGAAAATTTTCAATCAGCCACAGTCGGTCCAAAAACTGACAATAAATTATGTGTTAGAGTTTCTTTTATTATTATTTTAAAGAAGAGGCAGACCAGCAATCCCCATTTTTGTTCATGTGGTCAGCTTCAAACAAAGCAATTATAGTAACAGCACTCAGTTTTGAAACAACCTACTTTCCTGACGAACCGCCACGAGCTCGGAGGAAAGCGGGAGAGGAAAGCAGTCACCACAGACAATTATTGTCAGTTCAGATTTATTAATTGGGCATGGTTTTAGACTAAACCTTAATGCAACTGTGATTAATAGTGTGAAACAGAACAGGCCTGTCAAAGGGATGACGTGGTGTGCTCGCAAAATTATTTGTGTGTATTACAGCGTGTTCAGGTTTTGATTTGAATTGTACTTTTAAAAATGTTAAAACTCTTAAAAGGGGAAATTAAACTAGCTAAAATAAAGTGGAGAATAAGGACTGTTGATGCACTCCAATTGCCCAACACTGGTGTACTGCCTACAATACAGTTTTGCAAACCACAAAAATAAATTGTAAAATTGGCTGTGCAAACCATGGTCCCACAGCTGGCTGACTAACACTGTTTTTATGTCCACTGTAGCAGCAAAACATCCTGATGGCAGGATTTTTAACACACGTGTTTTTCATTCAAATAGTTGTTCGTGTTTCTCTCGTCTCTCTCACAGGCAAAGCCACACGACTGAATTCTTGCAAAAGGAGGACTTCGCTCCAAAATTTGAAGTTCTTACTAAAAGTATCCTTACATCATGTTGACATTTCAGACTAATCTTTTTAAATACATAAATAATAAGAGCTTCATTTTAATTGTGATGCTGGAGCTTCTTATTTTACATTTTAATTTGCAGGTCTTTGTTAACAGATTATTTTGAGGTATGCTGTAAATGCCAATGTTGACGGTTAAAAATTTTATTTTATAATAAAAAGAAAAACATTGAAATATAATTACTGAAGGAAAAAAGTGGTACAGATTAATTGATTAATCAAAAATTAGTTGATGGAATATTGGACATAATATAGTAATGTAGTATAACAATATAGTATACGTAAATCATAGTAATTAGTGGCAGCTCTGTGTCAATTTGCTGAATATCCACTTGGCAGTCTTGCATTAGCGCTCTTAAATAAAAAAAAACTTGCCTCTGCAACTGTGATCTGTTTTGTGTGTGTGTGTGTGAATACAGGGTGTGCATTGGGTTTGGGAGGGTAGAGAAGCTCAGCTGTGATAGACATGTTCCGCCACTGTGTGTGTGTGTTAGTCAACATGCGACAAAACGGTGATTCTTGTTTGGTGGCAAAGGGACCCAATACATTTTACAACCTACAAAAAATTTATTATTTTGATTAAACAAGCTGATTTCATAAGCTTGCTTCTACTTTCAATAAATGACTGTTAATATCATTTACGAGTTCAATTACACATTTAGGTGATGAAGCTAAAGGGGAGATCTTTGTTTTTTAAAAGATACCCTGTGAAATAATATTATAATCTTTTATCTTTCAGGTAAAATCTAGTGCAACACAGCTTTAGCTTATAGATTATGCATTACAAAATAATCAAAAGGCAGATCATGAAAGCAGATCAGAAGTGGTTATCACAGAACGCAAGAAGCCAAATGAACAATGATTAAAGAAACTGAGACCCGTTATTTAAGTGGGGATCACAGCTACAAATGACAACCTGCAGCCCTTTCCCACTGTAATATAGTGATGGAGAACATGCATTAGCTATAATGCAAGTCAAAGATGGGTGCCAGTGGACTGATTCATTTCAAACCAATATAAAATTGCAAAGCGGCAAATGCTGTTGTGAGGCAGCTGATGTTGTGGTACAATGTCACACCTGGTGTAATCCTGAGAAAGATGAGTCCTGAGAAGAGCTAACAGCCAAGCTTCTTTTCCTCTTCCCCACTGACGAGTCTAAACACTAGAGCAGACAGTAGAGGGGCAGGGGTCAAAATTACACAGCCTCTATCCACCTTTAGTCAAAATTAACATGAGCACAACAGGCACTTCTGTGTGCACCCACGTGGTTTAGTGCCATATGTGCAACAACCAGTGTCCTGTACAGCTTTAATAGGCACTGATCCAAAATAGTGCAGCTCTATAAATCTGTAAATTACATGAATCTATTGGAGTAATTACCAGGAGGGTGGGGTGATTGCATCCCTCTAACGGAGGGGCACTAAAGTTCTTAAGAGGGAACTATCAATATGTTTTGCTTATGTCAAAAAAAGAGATTATCAAAAGCCTGAGTGAAAATTTTAATACATCAGACACTGATGTTACACACAGAGCTGCTTTTTACAAGTAATTGTATAATTGGAATCAAAAGAATTCCAAATGATAGCAAAATAAATAAATAAATAAATTAAACAACTTTGTATGCACAATAGACTGATATTTAGAACAAGCAGATAAACGTGTCCTGAAAAACGTTAAACAGGAAGATGAAACAGTCCAGAGGCTGTGTGATTGGGTCATCAATTTGCAACATGCTTTGGGTAGAAATCAAGTCCCGTTTACCAATATTAACACAAACATATGAAAGGAATCACGAGTGTTGCATTCAGGTTATTACAAAGTCTATGGTTATGTAGACTGAATGCAGGCCTTGTTGAAACATGGTCTGTGGTCTGTTGCGGTATGTTCTGTTTAAAACACGTGTTGCAAAACAAAATGCAGTGAGTGCATTATCTGTACCTGGTCAATGTAACCATCTGATGCAAAAATAATGCAAAAAATAAAATCACAGTGGTTCAAGCAAATCCTGTTTTATTGACTAGAGATATTTTCCTTGAATAAAAAGTCCTCTGAGGACCACACTTCATGCTACAATTTTACGTTGATAAAACCACAGTTAACAGTTTTTGCATATTTATTTTCGCAAACGTGGGTAAGTTTCAGTTAGTACTTTTTGTTCACTTTTTTGAACAGCTGCTGCCTTTTAAAACCCACAAGAATATATATAATACCTTCAAAAAAATAAATGAGACATGTCCAGCAAATTGTATATAATGCAAATGATTTCAGCTTTTTTTTTCTTTTTGAACTCAAGAAAAAAATGGTTTTGTTTTGAATATGAATGAGTCAGATGTGATATTTTGAAAGCTAAAATAATGCAGTCAGGCTGCAGCAGCAATGATTCATTCGCTCAAAAATTGTCCCTCTGCACAAGGCTTCAGCTTCTTTGTCATTAATTCACTCTATGTAGAGTTATCTCTGTGGGCTTGTAAACACTGATTGTTGTACATCCAAAATCAGATGAAAAATGGCTAACATCAGTCAGCACCTGTCCTTTCAGCTCCTCCATGATAGAGGTCATCACTGCCACCTTTACTTTTCTCTTTTGACAAAAATACAATCACTTGCCCATTTCTCCTGAAAAATGCAGCTGCCAGCATCCACTATTCTTTTTCCACAGTCTCCACAATCAATAGCTGCAAGTGACCCTGTCTTATCTTGATCTGATGCTTGACCGCTCATGTTGTGTTCTCAGACCCTGACCAGTCTCCGTCTTACAGTGTTTCTCTGCCCAGCCTCTCTCCTCGATGGACCAAAACGCTCCTACTGGTGTTTAGATGTGGAGAAGATCTGATAAATAAAATGTGACAGGACCATTTAAGCTACAAAAGAAAACAGTCTTCAAACCAATCCAAACAATGGACAAGTTTGCAAAGTGACTAAGATATGTTTGATCTTTTCTGGTACTTTCCTTGCAATCTGTCAACGCTGCAGGAAAAAATTGATCTTTGGTGACGTCTGAATCTGTCCATATCATTACTAAATTCCAACAGATTGTTTTTAACCTGATTGTTCTTTGTGTTACATCTATGATACACCCTTTTCAGCAGAACAACTTTTCCTGACTTTGTGGTCTTCCCAACGCAACAATTGCTGTGATTTACAGCAGGAGTTTGCGATCTCGGTCACTGGTATTCTAATGAGGTTACGTGCACCCCTGAAGGCTAGTCTGGATCTACTAAACAAGCAAACTGGGCGTGTGCCCAGGTGTCCTTGATGCAAAAGGGCCCTGTGTGATGAGTGAAAAACAAAAGATGTATATCAGTCCCTCCAGGATTTCGCGGGCATTTTTTGCGATTGTTGCAGACTAAAATGCCTGATTTTGTAGGGCATTTTCCTAAAAGTTGCAATGAAAAGTTGCGATTTTTTTTTTTTTACTAAAAATCAATAAAAAAACATAACTTTTAATATATAAACCAAAAAATACTTACTAGTTTTGTAAGATAATTACCAACAAACATTGACATTATCAAAAGGTGCTTTATTTGAGAACTTTGATAGCTTATAAACTGACATTCATGACCATTTCTGGATTGTCCCTCCTCTGCAGCTCTCCTCACACGTTTTGCAGACACAAAGTGTTTGTTGATGAATGACTTGCGTTTATGTTTGATGATTACACTGCAGGAGGTGCAAAACAGCTTCCCCCCACTCTCGTGCAGCTGGGTAGGAAACTGGTTTGCGACCGCAGTGAAGTTAGTTTTAAGTTGGATATTGGATATTCGCGCTCCGCGGAGTTAGTGGCGTCATGCTCAAGGCTGACCCGAAACAGGAACGCCAATGGCGGCCAGCCGTTCTCTGCCGGCCCCTTCTCTCACGCGCGGTGGTTCACTTAGGGACGGCTGGCTGACATTAGTGTTCCTGTTTCGGGTCAACTGTGAGCTAGACGCCACTAACTCCGTGGAGCGCGAATATTCAACTCAAAACTAACTTCATTGCGGTGTTTTGCACGGTCCTTTGCTGAAATGTGAAGCATTAGCGCACATTTTCGCTTCGGTCGCTGCTCCTGCATGCTTCCGGCATTCTGATGTTAATCAAATGTGACGTCACATCTCTTCTTTGTGAGTTATTAGGGGTTAAAGTTGCAGTGTTTTGGACAAAGTTGCAAAAAGTTGCGATTTTGCGGGGTTTGCTTGATTTTGCGTTAATAGTTGCGATCGCAACATCGCGAAATCCTGGAGGGTCTGTGTATTGTAAAATATTATTTATTATAAGTGTTAGGCCAAATATATGCTCAAAGTAGGGCTTTGAAAATAATCACATTTGTAGTTTCTATTTTGATTTTTGTTCCAAACAAACAGAAAAAAAGGGACAACTGACAAAAAACAATTATGAAAAATACTCCACGAGCTGAAGCTCTGCTCCCCCTACTGCTGTTTGTGAGGGGGGGGAGACAGAGAGCTCTGCTGCACTGCTCAGGAACAACATTCAACACCAAGAACAATGTTTAAAACAACAGCATCAAAATCATTACCAACTTAAGGGCTGCTAAGGAGCACACGACTTCAAAGGCATGTAAATAATTCCGTTGAAATTATTTACATGGAAAAGGAAAAAAAAGGATAAATCACCCTTCAATCTTAAAACACATTTCTTTAACAAAACCTCTTGAACTTCAACAAACACAAAGAGCATTTCAGTTGTCTAGTTAAGACGTAATAATAGCATGAATAAACTTGTCAAAGACCTCACTAGAGATAAGACTCCATCCTGTCAATAATTCCAAGTTGGAAGGAGATTTATTTTACAATACAGCTAATCTTTTTATCCTATGAGCTGTGAAGAATCACTCCCACATCCCTGACAGTGGAATGGCTGCATGGAGCCAAAGAACTGAAAGCATCAATTTAAGTGAAATTAGACTTTTCACATGACTTCAGCTTCTTTTCACTGAAGGTGATAAAGGTTAGCTTAATCCAAATCTTCATTTGATTTAGAGGGGTGAGTGGTTTCATTAAGACACTCCTTTCTGTTCTACTGGTCAGACAGGCCTAGATATAATCTGCAAAAAGAATATTGTGCTTTGTTAAATTGATCCCAAAAACAAGTTCAATAAAATTAACAGCAATGGCCCATAAGAGAAACACTCTCCTAAGTAAAGAGGAAAACCCTCATTGTCAAGTACGACAATGGTTCAACCATGACAGTGCTGTACTTTTCACCCCAGCTATTGGTTCCAGTAATGACACCAGATAATATGTACCACTGCAGACCAGTCCAAAAAAGCACCAGATCAGACTTCTCCAAGTCAACAGTTAAAAGAAGGTCAATAAAAACTATGTTCAGGGTTGTGGTAGGGTTTAAAACCTGACTGAAATTTCAAACTCTTTCTTCAATATAATCAGTGGTGTCCACGCCCATTTTTACAGCATGGACACCACTCTTCTAACAGCCCAGGAGATGTAAATGAGCATTTTTGTTACAAATGTATGACACCAGCTGCTTTATAAAATGTGAAAGCTGGAACCCACCTAAAAATGAAAAGAGTACTTTTCAAGTTGAAAAAGAGTAGCAAAAAAATATTGTTTCCTTATATTTAATGACAGAGCCATACTGCTGTCAGACAAAGTGTACACTTACAACACCTCTAAATCAGGGCTCCTACACATTTTTTATTTCCAAACTCCATGTTTTCAGACTCAAATTTTTAGATTTTCTGCTAGTTTTTAGTCATTTATGTCAAAGTTTTATTATCTGAGCCTATGTAAAATTATTGGATATGAAATGGGTTTTACCACACTTAAATTATTTTACTCATTGGCTTTACAGGGCAGCCTGTGAGGAAAAACAACTACCTACTACTGCAATAGATAAATAATTGTTTTGATTTAAAAAATAAATAAAACTAAGTCAATATGAGAAAATATTACAGATTTTTTGGCCTAAATATATTTATGACAAGAATTTTACCAATTACTCTTAGCCCAGCATGAAAAACCAACTAAATTCATATATTTAAAAAATGTTTAAAGTAGAACTTAAGTGTTTTGAAGCTATCAGATGAAACAAAAATCATAAAATGTGCTTGTTGCACCATTTTTAAAAAATGATAATAATTAAAAAAAAAAACAACTGAATATTGAAAAAAATACTTGGGTGTTTTCAGCTTTTGTAAACAATACTTAGTTACTCTCAAGCATGCTCTTGTTTAGACAAACTTAGGAACTTTAGCTCTCTCCTGCAATTTTTGAGCTGACTTGAATTTTTTTTTTCATTCGAAAAAAGGTTTCTTCTTTCATTCCCACTAATAAACAATGGGACAGTAACTGCACTCTTGGTTCTTCAGCAATATTTTGGAGCCAGTCGAGGTACAGTGTATGTCATGAACCCAGGATGGGAATTCTGCTCCCCAAAATCAGCTCACTTTGGCATTTATTGACTAAAATGCTAAAAACAAGTTATTTAAGTTTTAGATCAGAGGAATGGCTCCCTGGAATGTTTTGTGAAAGTGTTTCACTAAATGACATTCTTGCAATGTCAATATTTTGAGATTTGATTTCAGTTCACCATTAAGTCTTTTTACATGGATCTGAATATAACTGACAACTCGTAGAGTCTAAGAGCTTTGGCAACACAGATAGAGGGCAGACATAGATGAAAAAAAAAATCAAGCTAGGTTTTTAAGACTATGAGCGGCTCACTGAAAAACAAATAGTTGAATGCAGATTGTGCAAAGCAACTTTTTCTTTCCATGTCAGCATCACACCAAATACTGCAGAGATAGAAACTTTCACTGAAGTTTTAATGAGTAGAATTAGTGCCCCTTAAACATTTATAGTACTGTAATGTTTGTCAGTTTAGTTATTTGCAAACGAGACGTGTGAGGAACACTAAATGAGAGAGGGGGAGTTTTTAAACAAATGTTTTCCAAACTAAATTCTTTTTATTTTATATTTATCAAGACCTGGAAAACCCTATAATCAAATTCCAAACTTTTCTATACTGTGTAGGAACCCTGAAGAGTTCATCACTTCATGAGCCATACTTTTACAGGACCTACCTTGTTACAGTGACGGCCGATGCCCATGAGGAAGTTGTCTGGTTTGATGTCTCTATGGATGAAGTTCTTTGTGTGTACATACTCAATTCTGCTGATCATCTGAAGATTAAGAGAAGCATCAGTTAACATGAGGAGGTTTGTCACCATCTGCTTAGTCCTCTTTCAAGATAGATCACAATCTGGTCAATTACATACGGTTAAATTTTTCCATAAGCCAATTGTAATAATTTGTATAGTTCATTTGTTTTTAACATCTTATAGCCCCTACAGGAACAAGTGTTGTAAAATGGTATTTGTAGCACAAATGCTTTCACACTTGGATTGAGTGTCCTCATCCACTGAACATGAAGGAATAATTATTTAATTGTGTATTTCAATCAAATAACTACTTTTTTCCTGCAATAACACATAAATAAACTAAGTAATTTTCCCACTAAAAACTGTCACAGACATGTCTAATCTCTCCTGCATTTCAAGCCAATAAAGTATGAAGACAGACAACATATAAATCGGGAATTACAAACATGACGCTGGATGACGTTGACCTAAATTGTTCTTTCTTGCTGTGAAAATGTTTGCTACAAAAGACCTTCGGGCCTATATGCCCTTGGTCACTGGGAGGAAAAAAATAATCACGTTTACTTCATGCAGACAAATTTCAAGTTAAAAAAGTAAAATCCTGTCAAAATAATCCAAGTATTTAACAAATACCTTATCAGAATTAAAATAATGTGATGTGTGCACAGCTTTTCTACCTGATCTGCCAGCATAAGGACTGTTTTCATGGTAAAGCGACGAGAGCAGAAGTTAAACAGGTCCTCCAGACTGGGTCCAAGCAGGTCCATGACTAGAACATTGTAGTCCTTCTCTTGGCCATACCACCTATTACAAAAAATTAAGAAAATAATTGATTAATTCTTTGATTTATTTGTACATGTTGAGCACACCAGGTTTTTAAAAACACTATACATTTAGGACAGATTGAACAGAGTGGAAAGTATTTGTAAACTCTGTAAAACTGACAAAAACAAAGAAAGAAGAAGTAAAATACTTAAAAAATACTTTAAAAAACAAAACACTTTTTTTTATCAGAGTAAAAACCACTGCATGTCACTAAGCAGCAGACATTCCTCTAAAAAGACCAGGTTTCCCCCAGTAAGCCTTACAGGCCGCCAGGCTTTGATGACCCAGCCAATAGGCTAAGATCCACTTGTTTATTATAAATATGTCATTTTTGTAGTACACGTTTTTTTCCACCCGCACCCCCAAAACGGCTACCTTTATCTACCTCACTGCGCAAGGGTACGCGCGCCAACAGTAACAAAATTGGGCTGTCCCCGCCCCTGCGTGATGGTCCCAAGTATGGTGTGATTTTTGTGCCACCAGGTTGAGCGTGCAAGCAGTTTGTCACAGTTGAGCGATCTGTGCCCTCAAATCAGTGTCACTGCGCGCGCTCAACCTGGTGGCACAAAAAAAAAAAATCACGCCATACATAAGCGCCAAGTATAAATGCCCCGGCAGTGCGCTAGGATCTGTGCGCCATGCGCAGAGCCCCGCACGACTCTAATGAGCCCTGAGGCCGAGCCACCTTCAGCTACCGCTGGAGTTAGCAAAAACATTATCGGGTTTAACCAAAAATGGTTAGTTGAGCTAAAATTCAGCGGGTGGCTTTACAAGACCGAATATGGTAAGCATGTTTTGTACTTGGTGAAAATATTAATATGCCATGTGCTTATTTATCCTTGGATAGCAGTAAAATGATGCTATTAAATTCAGCAATAGATATGCTTTGTTTTGTTGTTACATACAGGTGCTGGTCATAAAATTAGAATATCATGAAAAAGTAGATTGATTTCAGTAATTCCATTTAAAAAGTGAAACTTGTATATTATATTCATACATTACATACAAACTCATATATTTCAAATGTTTATTTCATTTAATTTTGATG
>NW_023665758.1:136748-139787 GCF_001649575.2 Kryptolebias marmoratus | reverse complement strand
TAATCATCAAAATTAAACGAAATAAACATTTGAAATATATGAGTTTGTATGTAATGTATGAATATAATATACAAGTTTCACTTTTTAAATGGAATTACTGAAATCAATCTACTTTTTCATGATATTCTAATTTTATGACCAGCACCTGTATAGTGATCCAACATGCAGCCTGTGCCACAAAAAGCACAGTACAGTATCTGTCTATTTTTCAGAGTTCTCTGTTGTTATTCATTGGCCTTGACGTGATACGTGTTGGTGCCTTGTTTGCACTTTTTCAATTATGTTAATTTAATTTATTTGTAAATTTGACTTGCATTAGGATTCAAATTAGGTGCAAACCATTTGTATTTATTTATTTTAATTGTATTTTTGTTTTCAAAAGTGCCTTTCTGTAAAACTGTAGTTGTGTAAATATTTGGCACAACTATCTTGCAATATCACATAATAAAAAGCCATATTTTCAACTTTCCTGTCAACTTTAATCTTTTTTTTTTTTTTCCTAAATCCCAGTCGGCCACCTACCACTAGAGGCTTAGCCTCTTTTCTGAGGGAAACCCTGTGAAACCTAAAAGTTCAAAGTATTAATAAAGATACACATACTACTTTGTGCATACAGGCCTATTTAACAAGCGGCCTGTTGACAAGACAGGGATCTTCTTCTTTTTTTATCTTCTCCACAAAGCTGCTAGAATCTCAAACTGATTCATCTGAATTAAAGCTAAAACATACATACAGAGCTACTTTTATACTGTGGGCATCATGTTAAGCTAGTACGTCTTTGTGATTGACCCATGCTAAAGGCAGTGAGGCGAACAGAAGGCAGCATGAGTATGTTTTTGTACATTTTTGGCTCTTCCAACACCAAAAAGATGGAAGGCAGTTTTAGTGATTTATAGATTCTCAGACTTTAAGATTTTGGTTAGTTAAATGTCCTCCACAGAACTGGACCACAGCTGACAGCCTCTCACAGACATTTCTCTTACCAGAAAGTGTTTTGAAGTTTCAGACGCTAACTCAGGTTTTAAAAACTCTAACCTTTATCTTGGCTTTCTATGTGTTATTAAGGTATTCCATTTATCTGAGGTAATTATATCGACGTCATGCATTTTATTTGCCTTTAATTTCCAGGCTAGTTATAAATTTCCAAGCGTGTCCAGACAGTTGCACTCTACATATGTGGTACATCTTAGTGTTTTGCATTTAATCCCTTCCTACTGAGCTTTGTCTTCATGTGCGGTGTTAGGGCTGTGGCGTACTCCATAAGACATCAAGAAGTCGGCTTGCAAGACGTTTGTTTTTGCACACACCTTTCAAAAACCACAAGACACTCTGCTACTATTTCTTACCTTAGCCCGATCAGTTAAACAGATAGAGTCACAGACACGAAGAGCTGCAAGTGTCGCCGCGCAGTTATTTGAAAGTCACAGGTTTATAAGTTTTGCTGTATTTTGTAGCATCCTGGTCTATTTGGTCAAAAAACAACCAGTTTTTTCGGGGGGATTTACAATATCCTGGGTGACAGATAATATACGCCAGCATATGGTCCCTTTGGTGCAGTTATATTATTTCATTTTGCTTTTACATTAGACACTTGATGGAGTTCACCTCAAAACTACCTTAACTCTTAACTGTCAAAAGCTTTTTATGTACTAGCATATTTTGAAGTCAAAATATGCATCTACTGAAGAACAGGCACATGTGTTTGTTTATCTGGAAAGTGATGCATGATTAACTAATTCAGTTGATCCTTCAAGTACTTCATTCAAAACTCAAACACTATGAAATCCTTAAAAATTTTCAAGGATTTCAAAGAGCCTGTATGAAGCCTGATAAGCATCTGGCCCTTTTCACACTTGGCATTAAAATAAATCTGAATCAATGAGATTTCAGTTAGCTACAAGCAAATAAACAGAAACATGTCACACAGCGGGCTGTTAGTGAGCACCAAACAAGATGTCAGCAGGTCTGCTGATGTTTCTGTAAATTCACATACACACACAGTGGGGGGCCGTCACGGCCAGCAAGGCCTTCACTGCTGGCCTAACATAACCAAGAATCATCATAATTATGATAAAGGTTAATTTAATTTTTAATTTACTTTCCCTAGATTTCTAACAGTATTCATACTTTCTTCGTGTCATATTACGCTCCTTCCAGTGCTGTTGTTTTTAGGTTAGAGTTTTTATCCAATAAGAATTCAGCTGTTTTATGTTGCCAGAGGCTGTATGAAATCTGCCTGGGCCTTTAGAATCAGCAATGAAGGCGTCTGTGCACTGTAAGTCAACGGCCAAATACGGTTGATAGACAGCTGTGATAGCCAATCAGATCACGAGTTGTGTCAGTAAGGCCCTCTAGCTGGCCTCACGTTGAACGTGACATTTACGCGTCCTGTGATTGGATATGGATACTTACAAGTTTGAGCCGTGGCATAGCACTGCCGCGGCTCTATTGATAGCACTGAGTCCCACCCGGGACTGTTACCGGTTAAAAAAAATTTAAGCCACAATGGCTGAAGGAGAGCAACACGTTGATTTGGTTGCTGATTTACTGGCAAGGCTGTTTTCAAGACGAATTTTTCAAGAGAAGCTAGATCTCGTTAGAGGAGGACGGCCAACCCTGAGCTAGCTAACCTGTTCCAGAAAGTATTTTGTGTTGAAATTAGTGTTTTTGGGGACACAGCCATTTTAGTGAGTGCAAACATTTTATTTTTTTTTATTCTATTTTTTTTTTTTAATTTTTAACAGTAGCATACCAGATATGTTTTAATTGCTGATGCGGGTTTGTTGATTTTTAAAATGCGCCAGATAATAGCTCATTTTGTACACAACTGAGGTGATGCAATGCCAAGTAGTGTTTAAGTGTGTTTCTAACTACTCTCCAATCCTGGTGTTATAAATGCTGGCATAATGAAAGGTATTTATTGACTAAGTTGGACATCACTGAAGGCTTAAATGTGAAATGCACCGCCCACCACTGTATGTGTATATTCTTGCAATTTTTTGACTGGTCTTAAGATTTTTTAGACCATCAAAAAAAATC